>NC_041395.2:340405688-340705688 GCF_900747795.2 Erpetoichthys calabaricus | reverse complement strand
CAGCATTCTTGTTAATAAGCTTTCCTAAATAGAAAAGTCTTTAGCTGTTTTTAAAACAGCCCACAATCTGCTGTGTTCTCAGGCTCTCTGGTAGAACATTCCACAGCCGTAGAGCAGCGGCCACAAAGGCTTGATCACCCATTGTACGAAGTTTGGTTATAGGGGGGTAAAGGCAGTGGGTATTTGCAAAACAGAGGTTTCTTGTAGTGGATTGTAATATAAAGAGTTTTTTAATATATTGTGGAGCATTTCCATGGATACACTGGTGAGTAAATAAACAGAGTTTGTATTCGATACGGAGGTGGATAGGGAGCCAATGAAGTGACCGAAGGATTGGTGAAATGTGTTCATATTTCCGCACCCTCATCAGGATTCTTGCAGCACTATTTTGAACGTGTTGGAGCTTTTGAAGGCTCTTGTTGGGTATCCCGATGAGGAGTGCATTACAATAGTCCAGTCTGGATGAGACAAAGGCATGAACCAGCATCACAGAGGGAGAGGTAGGGACAGAGTTTGGCTATGTTTCGGAGATGAAGGAATGCAATTTTACAGAGGTGATGGACATATGTATCAAATGACAGATGGGAGTCTAACTTGACACCCAGATTTGTAACAGAAGAGGAGAGGGTAATGGTACGGTTAGGAAAGGAAATACAATTTACAGAGGAACGAAGTTGATGGGGGATGCCAATGAAAAGAGCTTCAGTTTTGGTGCTGTTCAGCTTGAGGAAGTTCCTGGACATCCAGGCCTCAATCTCATCCAAGCAAGAGCAAAAAGTTGGTGGAGGTGTAAGAGAAGTCGAATCCAGTCTCACCTAGAGCTACGTATCATCGGCATAGCAATGGAATGAAACTCCATGCTTGTGGATGATGTGTCCCAGGGGGTAGCATATAGATATTAAAGAGGGTCGGCCCAAGGACTGATCCTTCTGGAACCCCAAAGGTGACAGTGTGGGTATGAGATTTAGCATCCCCCAAGGCTACATACTCAGCCCTATCTGTGAGATAGGACTCAAACAACTCCCGAGCAGTGCCAGAAAGTCCAATTCTATAGTGAGGATGATGAAGGAGAATATTATGATCTACCATATCAAATACAGCTGTGAGGTCCAGAAGGATAAGGAATGATGGAGAGCCCTGGTCAGCAGCCATCAGGAGGTCATTGGTGACTCTGACCAGGGCTGTCTCTGTACTGTAAGAAGTTTGGAAACCAGATTGAAATTTTTCAAACAGATTGAATTTTTTGAGGTGATCCTGAAGCTGAACCAAAACAACCTTTTCCAAAACCTTAGAAAAAAATGGAAGGTTGGAGATTGGAAGATAGTTTGCTCTCACTTCAGGATCCAAAGAGAATTTTTTTAAATGAGGTCTAATTTTTGTGGTTTTCAAGGCCAGTGGGACTAAGCCGCTCTGGAGAGAGTGATTAATGATATCAGCAATGAGAGGGTTTACTGTAAGTCTGATACATTAGCTTTTACCAGAGGAGTAGGAAATGGGTCCAATGAACACGTTGAAGGCCTCATCCTCTGTATGATGCCCTAAACGCTGTGGTTTAGAGTATAGTGAATATGTGGGTAAATCCATTGAAACAATTTTGTGATCGGAAACACCCAGATCAAGTACTTGGAGGTCAGAGATGAGGACTGAGTCAGTAATGACTAAATCGAGGGTATGGCCCTTGATGTGAGTGGGGACCTCGACAAGTTGACTCAGATTTAGGCAGTCCAAGAGCTCTGAGAGCTGGGCAGAAGAGTAATTATAGGGTGTGTCCACATGAATGTTCAGATCTCTAAGAATCAGTATATTTGATGATGTTGTACAGAAAGGTGAGAGCAGCTCATTCATTTTCGTAATGAAATCAGGGTGTTGTTTTGGTGGTCGGTAAATAAGGAGTATTGTTATAAAAAGTGGATGCTTGCAATTAATTGCCAGGCATTCAAAAGTTGAGAATTTAGGAAGGGGGAGAAGTGATAATTGCAAACCTATACGATGGATTACAGCCAGACCACTGCCACGTCCAGAGCTGCGGGCCTTTTCAAGGTAGGTGTACCCAGGAGGGCAGGACTCGTTGAAAACTGAGTATACCTCGGATTTATGCCAGGTCTCAGTAAAACAAATAATGTCAATCCCCCGTCTACAATGTGATTATAAATTAGACAGGCTTCATTAGTCAGGGACTGGACATTAAAAAGTTCAACTTTGATATTTAGCGAAGTGTTGCTTTTAACCAGTGGACAAAGAATGCTCAAACCCACTGCAGGCTTTCCATCTCGCCTGGACCACCGCCGAGAAGTGTTTTGAGTCTCCATGGTGATGGTGCTCAGATGATGTGTTTGGGCTGCGACGGAGCGAGTTGCTGCTGACCACAAGGACAGAATGGAGCTCCCAGTCTTGATGTAAACAAACCATCGACCAGACCCCCTATAGATGTAGCGGGGTCGACGGAGGAGTCCAAGTTGTTTGATGACTGTGATGTCTAATGGAAGGCTGTGGTTGTTGAGTTCCAACAGTTGCAATGGCAGATACTGAAGCATGCCGGCGAGCAGAGGAGATATGATCCCGATGTAAATAGTCAGCTGTAGTCCATATGTGCACAGTTGGACAGCTTACATACATTTCATGCGTGTTCCGTGTCTACAACGATCTGTGTAAGTGTAGGATGACAGGAACTGTTGAACACATAGCTGAAATAGTAACTTTTTCCATGTTATACTTATAATGATGTGAGGTGTATAATGTGTGAAGACTTTAGTCCAAATATCAAATAAACATTTGTGCTTTTATCCAAGAATATAAGCAAAGAAAAAAAAATCCTTCGATTTACATGTTGCTGTTAATGAGCCGGTGAATCATGTGTTCTTGGTATATTGTTGTCACTTGAAATTTTTTGTTATTCAGTTTTATTCTTGGATAAAAGCACACTTGTTTCGTTATTCCTTTGCAAAAGTGTTTATTTTATATTCCAGTAACCACTTGAATGAGATCGAAGCTGTCTCTGTCTCTCTTGCGCACGCACACACACATTCATAGATGAAAACGTCACTATTTGAAAACTCCGATAAAGAGACCAGCCCTCTGAGAATTTTGCGATGGACTCATCTCCATCGGTGGGAGGGATGGGATAGCAGGCTGCTTGCTGCTTGTGCTGATCGACATATTTACAAAATAAAAGACGGTGATGGAGAGGTGCGAAGGAATTTAAGGTGGCCTGGGATTACGAGTTTTTTCGTAGGCTTCAAGGATTCTAGTGTTAATGATGTTTTCATTAGAGAGCCACTACTCAGCCAGCACTCTCAGTATTGGCCCTGAATTTTACTTTAACTGCGTCCCAGTTGGAACTTGTACGTGTATAAATCAGAGACTGCAGTTCTTTCCTTCTGATGGCTTTGCGATGTTCCTGTTGTCATAACCTTGACTCAGAGTCATAGAAAGGTTTAGGGCAGCCACCCGTATAATTGGTTTCCTTGCTGCAAAGTCGTAAATTAGGTACAGCACTGATGTGCACAAAACCGGGTCCAAAACATAACTGAGGGAATAGGGAAAAGGTGGAGGCTTTTAAAGGGGAAGACAGGAAGTGACATCAAAGGGAGCTCATGAAGGTCTTCAGCCATAGGTTCAAGCCCTGATGTGACATCACAGGAGCCGGAGCCGGCAAGGACTCCTTCCATAGGCTCGGTCCCAAAAGTGACGTCAAGAGGACCAGGTGGAATCTCCCATGAATGGTCTACAGGAAAGGGAGAAAAAGAGTCAGTGCACTCTGCCACATCCCGGTATGACTCGGAACTGCCCTTACTCAAGCCCTTTAGCTGCCTCCCATGAGCACGTGTGTGACACTGTATATGTGTTGCAAGTCTTTTTAATGTTTGTTTGCTGGGCATGCATTGTATGGAATGCTGTAAACTGAGTTTCTTGTCTCTGTGGTTGACTTTTTGTTTTATACTGTATATATAACAGTAAAGGCACACTGCATGATAATGTGCAGTGAATACACTTGACTTGAGCATTCCTAGTTTTCATCCTCTTTCTCTGTATGTTTTTCATTCATTTGCTCAGAGGTTGATGTACTTGCTGCTTCCTGAGCAGCTCTTCTCTTCTCCACCCTAGTGACCCGCTTCTTCTCTTCTTTCGTCGGCATCTTTTCGCGTTAAAATTGATTAAGTCAGTGTTTGTGTTGCAATTACTTAGTACGTTTTCTTTAATTTTTCACTTCAATCTGCCTCAAGAATGATTTAATATATGAAGAGGTAGAGGAAGTGACGGCGAAAGTGGTAGCGATGAGAACGGCACCTGTACGCATGTGCCGCACGGCCACCCTGCTGGCCGCTGCCGAGAGTTGATTCTACAATAAAATAAAATAAAAATAAAAACAGGAATAACCTTGGAGGTCAATCATCACCCCGAAAGCAGATAGTAGAGGTCACGTAGTATATGTGTGCCAAATTTCAGGTCAATAGGTCAAACGGTTTGCGAGCTACAGGTGAGTTAAAATCCTGGACAGACAAATGAACAGCCACGGTAGTGCATTATATATATACCAGTAACGGCGCACTGCACGATAACGTGCAGTGAATACACTTGACTTGAGCATCTTTCTCTGTACGTTTAGCATTCGTTTGCTCAGAGGTTGATGCACTTGCTGCTTACTGAGCAGCTCTTCTTTACTCCACCCTAGCGGCCTGCTGCTTCTCTTCTTTCGTTGGCATCTTTTCACATTAAAACTGATTAAGTTAGTTTTTGTGTTGCGATAACTTAGTACGTTTTCTTTAATCTTTCACTTAATCTGGCACTTAAGTCTTCAATCTGCCTCAAGAATGATTAGCAAAGGTGGTAGGGAATGAGAACGGCACCCGTACTCATTCGCCACACGGTTGCCCTGCTCCGCACTGCTGAGAGTTCATTCTACAATAAAATAAAATAAAATGAAAAGAGTAATAAAATCACCACCCTGAAAGTGGACAATAGAGATCACGTAGTATATGTGTACCAAATTTCAAGTCAATAGGTGAAACAGTTTGCGAGCTACAGGTGATTTAAAATCCTGGAAAGACAAACGAACAGCCACGGTAGCGTATTATAGAAGAATATATATATATATATATATATATATATACAGTATATATGTTGTATAGCTAACCACCCACACAAGTCAGGTCGTCGAGACTTGAATGCAATGAATATATATATATATATATATATATATATATATATATATATATATATATATATATATATATATATATATATATATATATATATATATATATAAATTCTTTTTTTTTTTTTTTTTTACTCTTATAGTATCATGTAGGGGAAGCCAATAAGACCCCAAGTCCCAAACACAACAGCTTCACCACAAGTCCTGGGTTCAGTTAGTAATTTATTTTATCAAATCACTTGACACAGGTTATTTTTAAGCACTCACAAAAGCACAATTGCTTCTTCCTTCTCTTTTTTCTTCCTCTCCTTCCATTCCTGTAGGTGAACTTTGTCCCCGCCTCCCGACTCCCGAGGTGTCCAAAGACTATGATAGCATTGCCCATTGACACAACCCCATAAAAGAACCATAAAGTGCCACTAAAGAACCAGGATATTCAAGTTTTGGTGCCCTGCTATAATTAGATTAGATTAGATTAGTGTTACTAATCCCAAGGGGAAATTCATACAGCAGCAGAATACAAAGCAAACATACACTCACAAGACAGATAATTCAGCCAATTAATCAACTGATAAATAAATAAGCCAATGTATATTGTGCAGAAATTTTAAAATTAACATGACAAGTATATCAGGAGGAAGAATTGAATTGCCTGTCAGCAGTGGGCAGAAAAGACTCCGAAAGACACATCAGGACAACCATGCATAACACATATAATTGCTGTCTCTGCTTGTGCTCACACATTTTATGCATGGGTGACCTTAAGCAAGTTATTTAACCATCCTAAGCTTCAAATGTTAAATAATTCGTATATATATGTTTGTGTGTGTGTGTTACGTCCAAAACCCAAAATCAGCCAAAGTGGGAAGTGTTCCGGCCAAATTGGGGAATGGCCAATGTCACCGTATATTGACCAGCCAATGTCCGATCTTTTCCTTGATTTCGGGATTTGGCCAGGTGGTTTGCGAAATGGCATGGGGTGATCGGCCAAAGTTGGAAGAAAGAAGGCGCGAGCAGCGATTTGTTGTGCACTTAGTAGTGCGATTGCATCGAGTGTAGCCTTGGCTGCTGATCAATGATTGGGAAGACGCGACGGTTCGTAGTGATTTTTCTTCAGTGTCTAGAGATTCCAGTGTGAGCAGTTTCTCGAGCAGAATGGAAAACTCACTTCTGAATCTGCATCTGAATTTTTAAGCATCTTCACACCTTGAGCGGACAGTCTTACATCAGGACATCGAATTTTGGCCACGGATATCTCGCCACTTCGCGAATTTACACTGGTCATTTCTAGTAATTTGGACTTTGGCCACACCTCTCTGCCAAAATGCGAAATATATATATATATATATATATATATATATATATATATAGTACCTACCAAATAATACACGTCATGTGTTTCACCCTAACTGAGGCTCATCAGGTCAACTTTTGCTTCCCCTTGTCTGGAACAAATTTCAGATGTCAGCACCCAAGGGGAAGCCTCAGTTGCGCCACGGCAGCTAGTTTGTGTAGTTGAGAGGGTGTATGTTGGAGTATTACATGCATAGGTCTGATCACAATCTGATTATTTGGATGGTTACCAACCAGGTAACTTGTGGTTGGTCGGCCAGTTGGCAGACATCTGCCACACCCTCTCAGTTGTGAGAAGCAGATCATAAACATGATATGCAGTACCTGTCAAGTAATACAAAGAGTACACGGCACGTCTTTCTCAATAATTGGGGCTTGTCAATTAAGCAAGGCAGCCACCATTGCACAACATCAGAGGCTTCGCCTCAGGCGCTGACTTCAGAGGTTTGATCTTTACAAGGGGAAGCAAAAGTGTGAACACCTGATGAGTCCTGATTAGGGTGAAAAACCTGTCTTGTACTGTTTGTATTATTTGGTAGACACTATATAACATGTCTATGATCTGCTTATCACAACTCAGAGGACATGACAGATTACTTAGGTAATGTGTTAGGAACGAAAGGATGGCACATTGTTTGATGGAAATAAAAATCATCAACCTACAGAGGGCTGAATTCAAAGATACCCCAAAAATCAAAGTGAAAAAATGATGCAGCAGTCAGGCAGGCTCGTCCATATTGCCCAAATTTCATTGCAGCAACTCCAAATCGTACTCAGTAGTTTGTATGGCCCCTATGTGCTTGTATGCATGCCTGGATGGTGTCCTGGGGGATCTCCTCCCAGATCTGGACCAGGGCATCACTGAGCTCCTGGACAGTTTGAGGCGTCAGATGGACCGAAATCTAATGTTCCACCCAGAGGTGTTCTATTGGATTGAGGTCAGGCGAGTGAGTGGGTGGGGGAGGAGGGGGGGTTTGGGGGCAGGGTGTTCAGTCAATGGTATCAATTCCTTCATCCGCCAGGAACTGCCTGCTTACTCTTGCCACATGAGGCCGGGCATTGTTGTGCATCAGGAGGAACCCAGGAGCAACCGCCAATGGGTCCAAGGATTTCATCCCGATACCTAATGGCAGTCAAGGTGCTGTTGTCTAGCCTGTAGAGGTCTGTGCGTCCCTCCATGGATATGCCTCCCCAGACCATCACTGACCCTCCACCAAACCGGTCATGCTGAACGACGTTACAGGCAGCATAATGTTCTCCATGGCTTCTCCAAACCCTTTCACGTCTGTTACACGTGCTCAGGGTGAACCTGCTCTCATCTGTGAAAAGCACAGGGCGGCAGTAGTGGACCTGCCAATTCTGGTACTCTATGGCAAATGCCAATCGAGCTCCACGGTGCCAGGCAGTGAGCATGGTGCCCACTAGAGGACATCTGGCCCTCAGCCACCCTTATGAAGTCTGTTTCTGATTGTTTGGTCAGAGACATTCACACCAGTGGTCTGCCTGCTGGAGGTCATTTTGTAGGCTCTGCCAGTGCTTATCTTGTTCCTCCTTGCCCAAAGGAGCAGATACCGGTGGGTTAAGGACCTTCTATGAGGGGCCCTGTCCAGGTCTCCAAGAGGAACTGCCTGTCTGTCTCCTGGAATCTCCTCCATGTCCTTGAGACTGTGCTGGGAGACACAGCAAACCTTCTGGCAATGCCACGCATTGATGAGCCATCCTGGAGAAGTTGGACTACCTGTACCACCTCTGTAGTGTCCAGGTATGGCCTCATGCCACAATAGTGACACTGAACGTAGCCAAATGCAAAATGAGTGACAAAACAGATGAAGAAGGAAAAATGTCAGTGGCCTCCCTCCACCTGTTAAACCATTCATTCCTGTTTTGGGGGGGTCATCTCATTGTTACTCCTCTGAAGCATCTTATATATATATATATATATATATATATATATATATATATATATATATATATATATATATATATATATATATACAGGATGGTCCAGATCTAATTATGCAACTGTTCGACTGACAACTGTCTACCCGCCATTTTGGAATTTAGGGCAGGTGCTACCATCTATAGGCAACAAAAAGAATTTTAAGTGAAATCTCTACGTGCAGGGCAGGTGCTGTGAATTCTCCATGTAATAATCTTAAATTATAGCATAATGAAAATTGCATAATTACAGCTGGGTGCGGTGGGTTGGCACCCTGCCCAGGATTGGTTCCTGCCTTGTGCCCTGTGTTGGCTGGGATTGGCTCCAGCAGACCCCCGTGACCCTGTGTTCGGATTCAGCGGGTTGGAAAATGGATGGATGGATGTACACATTATATATATATATATATATATATATATATATATATATATATATATATATATATGTAATCAAGTGTAATCCATCATGATTGCAAAGACCACTTTAGACAATTGTTGAATAAAACTTTATAGGAGTTTTAACAAGCACAGTCAAGAATACAGCAACAACAACAACAACAACAACAATAATAATAATAATAATTGATACAGTAGTTTAAACTAATAGTTCCAGCAGGCAACAGAGGATTAAATAAATAAATAAAACATTGGAAATATTTTGTTCCTTAAAAAGATAAAGTTCTGAAGGCCAGCGTCTTTATGAAAAAGTAAGATAGATATTTACTTCACAGCTAAAATAGTCAGCGTTAAATCTGAACTTGAATTTGTATAAATGGAAACAATAATAATAATAATACATTTTATTTATATATCATGTACACTGTATACATTTTTGAGTGTTAATTTAACATTTACGTCGTTGCTGCTCTAAAACTATAAGCACTTTGCACACCAATGTTCTCCAGGCTCTGTCATGAACATCAGCTTCTCTGAGGAGTGTGCCGATCAGGAAGCAGAAGTGATTTTTCTTCATGGTATTTTTGAGGCTGGTCATCATTAGCATATGAGAAACTATAAAAGCAAACCGAGAAGGAAAACAAAATAATAAAACAAGCTACGGAAGATGTCAACAGCCGGCATGCTGGTGCTTCTCGTTTCATGGAGTGTCTTGTCCATCGGACTGGCATCCCACATGCAGGGTGGGATCATGACATTCACGCCGAAAGGGAGGAATCGGGACGGCACATATCGGGTATGCTTAGAGTGATGCACATTTAACCAATTGTACGCATCCATCGAGTCGCATTTTAATATCGCTATGCATTTCCTCATCTTAGATTGATGCCTCGGAGTGAATATTAAAATAAAGAAACAAAGAACTAGGAAACTAATCTAAAAAAAAGGTTGTAAAATATAACATTTTTTAAGTTACGCGTACATTACTTGCTTTTAGAAGAAAGTTGATTTGAATTGGTCTGTTCGGTATCAGCCTTTTATCAGAAATACCATCATGCATATTTAGTTTTGCAAGTACAGCATGTATATAACGAACGTACCATGCACGTGTCTGTTACTTTTAATTGCAGGTTGATTTTCGATACAAAGAATCTTTCCGAAGTTATTGTCATCAAGAGTTTTACTGGGGCTGCAACAGCGGGAACTGCGGCTACTCGAGAGAACTCCAATACGGGAAAATAGACAGCAGCCCGCTGGGGGACACCTGGTGCCAGGCTGAAGGATTCATGTCGAGAAGCGTTCCCAGTGACAAGCCGTTTGATCTGAGGTAGGTGAACTGTGAATTACTTTACGTTGAAATAACCGAAAGGATTTGAAAACAAATTTTGTATACGTACACACGCAGCTAACGACAGTTTATAGCTTCCGAGTGATCCGCGCACTTCAGTCACTGTGAAGCCCGTACGTTGTCGTTGCCTTCTTGAGACAAGCCCCTCGTGCGCTAGTATGTTGACATCTGCATGACACGACGCTCATGTCAAGTTCATGCCCGCTTAGCTACGGTTATATATCTTACCTGAAGAAGGGTCCTGAGTTGCCTCAAAAGCTATATTGTAATCTTTTTAGTTAACCAATTAAAGGTGTCATTTTGCTTGACTTCTCACTACATTCATAATGGCTAACACGGTACAACACCCTAGTACTGCAGATTCTGTCCACACAAAGGCAAATCAAACTGCAGCCAGCGTTAGATCTGAGCGCGCGTTTAGGTTCTGTACACTTATATGGAAGTGCTAATGCTAGCGAGATTCGTTACTATAGAAATAATAAAATATAAAAGTTAATGTAGGACCAAACTTAAAAAAATACCTGATTTTGAAATGGCAATTGTAATGGACGACATGCAGGGACTGGAATCACAGCTGGGACCCAGAGGCCAGTATAATGGAAGGACAGAAGATTTACTTGTTAAGTTCTTCATCAAAACGCTACGTGGCAACATCCCTGGGTTTCACTACCTTAACAGATATCCACAGGGCAGGTTGGAAGATATAGTTCCATGGGACAGCCCTGTTGGGTTCCTTGTGTTCCACCAGGGGGCACCGAGAGGGAGTGATGTTCCTACTTTGTGGGGCTTCAGCCTTATATGGAAGTGCTTCTGAGGGACAATATTGTGACAGCAGAAGTACTCATGGGTTCTACATTAAAGCAGCAGCCCTGCTTCAGTACAGGGCATTGGGTGGAAGTGGACAAACTTTGCCTGGATGAGTGGAAGGAGAGAAGAAAAATGAGACCGAAGCGTTGCATTGTGTTTGGTTTATTCCCTCTTGAAACATTTGTTTAAGGTATATATTTGGAGATTAGACCTTTTATTTAAACTGGGACTCCTGTTGATGCAGTTGTATCTGGGGTTTGGTGTGCTGCAACGCTAAGGGTAAATTTAAGAAAGTTTTTCTTCACACAGAGATCCACAGATATTTGGAATAAGCTACCATGTAACGTGGCAGACAGTAAGACTTTAGGAACTTTCAAAACTCAACTTGATGTTTTTTGAGGAGAATTAAGTGGATAGGACTGGCGAGCTTTGTTGGGCTGAATGGCCTGTACTCGTCTAGACTGTTCTAATGTAAAAAAGAGGATTTGCAGACATTTCAGTTACACAACAGTTATTCAACGTGGTCCCCCCATAATGTTTGTGACAACTGTTTGTGATTCCTCAGGTGAGTTTAATTGCTTCATTAGATACCTCGGCTTTCTTCTACCAATTAGAGTCTGGAGTTGCCATTTTTCAACATGAGGACAAGAGTTGTGCCAATGAAAGTCAAAGCCATTATGAAACTTAAAAACAAGAATAAGACCATTAGACATATCGATAAAACTAGCATGACCTAAATTGTTTCTTCTGAAATTTAAAATTGTGTAGCAGAGGGGTAAATCAAGGGAAAATGTCATAAACATAATGTAGGGCACTCTATCTATCTATCTATCTATCTATCTATCTATCTATCTATCTATCTATCTATCTATCTATCTATCTATCTATCTATCTATCTATCTATCTATCTATCTATCTATCTATCTATCTATCTATCTATCAAGTCCATGTACATTGGTTTCCTCCGACAGCCCAAGGACAAGCAGATTAGGTGGATTGGCATTGCTAAACCTGTGTGTGTGTGTTCTCCCTGTGATGATCTGCTGTCCTGTCCAAGTGATATTCCTTACTTATGTCTGATGGTTGCTGTAAAGGCTCCAGCATTCCCAGTGACTCTGCTCCAGATCAGGTTGGTTTAGAAAATGAACGAATGGATGAATGGATGGGTGATAGTGGTGAATGCATGAAAAATGTTATGCTCCTGTTGTTAATATGGGAAAATGTTACATTTAAATGTCAAATATTGTTAAAATTAATTACAGAAAAAAACATTACTGTTATTTTTATTTTTTTTTTTTTGTTTTTTCTGAAATCTGAAAAATAGAAAAATCAGCCTTTTGCAATCAGTTCCACACAAAAGAAAAGGCTTGTAATGTGTACTCTGTGATTGGACACTCAGGAAAACAGTCTCAGAGGAATCCGCATAAAATTGAAATAAAAAATATTATGTGGTGTTTTCCACAGATAGGGAATAACAAAACCAATATATTAAAATAGCAGTTATGTAAGTATGTATATCACTTGAAATTTTAGAAACAAGGACAATGGGATTATTTATGATCTTTGTTGAGTACGTTATTTAACTCTGTGTACTTAGGAGTTATAGCCGGCAGTCATACCACATGTGCTACAGAAAAGGTCCTCCAGCTGAAACTAAGCCTGTTTGGGCCCAGCCAGTTCTTGGATGGGAGACCATCTAGGAAAAAGCTTTGGTTGCTGCTGGAAGAGGTGTTGGTGAGGCCAGCAGGGGGCGCTTACCCTTTGGTCCAAATATGGATCCCAATGTCCCAATGCAGTAATGGGTACACTCTGCTGTAAAAATTGCACCGTCATTCAGATGAGATGTAAAAGTGATGTCCTGACTCTCTGTGGTCATAAAAGATTCCTGGACATACTTTGTGAAAAGCAAGGGGTATCCCAGTGTCCAGGCTAAATTGGTCACCAGGGCATAGTCATTCTGCCCCCCTAATCACCCCATTGTCTCTAATTCTTTCTCTTTCTCTCTCACCACTTCACCACCTAACAGCCTATGTGTGGTGAGTGTACTGGTGCAAAAATTGCTGTCATCACCTCATCCAGTTGGATGCTACACATTAGTGGTAGTTAAAATGGATCCCTACTCACTGATGCGTTTTGAATAGTGAGAAAAGCACTACAAAGATGTAACAATTTATTATTATTATTATTATTATTATTATTATTATTATTATTATTATTATTATTGTGTTCTCTGCTAAAATTATGAGAGCTACCTGTATTAGAAAACCAGAAAGAAAAATAATTCTCAAAAATACATAAATGCAATAAAGACAGTTTCTTTCTTTCTTTCTTTCTTTCTTTCTTTCTTTCTTTCTTTCTTTCTTTCTTTCTTTCTTTCTTTCTTTCTTTCTTTCTTCATTTATTTCATTGTTTGTATTTTTAACAGAGAATACAGCTGCTGTTGGGTCTACAATTCATATGGATACCCAAGCTGGATACTTTCAACTCACGTGGACCTGGGTGTGAGATCCGACACTAGAATTCCCAACAGATCTCCAGTCACAACACTGCCCCCAAAGCTAAGGTTTGGAATTAAACAAAATGTACATTTATCAATTCTTTCTTTCTTTGTCAGGATGTTCATGGTAAAATTATCTATAATGTGTCTAACATATGTTTCTGATCATATGAAGGGTCCCACAAAACTGCCCCACCACCTACTCACTGCTGGCTTATGACCCTGATGGCGACCGCGTGAGATGCAGATATGGACAATCAGTCAATAGTGAGTGCTACACCTGTGCTCAACCAGCTGGCTTTGGACTAGATGAGGTAAGAGGGCTGAAGGAAGTTGGAAAATAAATACATGAATAAATAAATTAATTAATTAATTAATTAATTAATAAACAAACAGAGAAGGAAACAAATAAATAAATATGACCCCCAGGGAGTGATAACTTCAGGAATAAACAAGGTTCAGTGTGGGAAATGTACTTTGGAAAAGCCATTCTGCTTACAGTACCACCACAATGCCAAAACAGCATAATAACTAAAACAACAAGAAAATGTTTATTTAGCTGAACCTACAAAATATACTTCATATGGTAAGAAGTGCAGTGCCCACCATTGAGATGGCTCTACTTACCATAGTTGACTCAATACAGCAGGCTACAGATAGCAACATGTCATCTGTCCTCATCCTGCTAGATCTCTTCTCTGCCTTTGACAGTTCTGGAATTAAATCTTTAGGAATTTCTCCAATGTACAGTGACGTTTTTCAGAAATAAACATCCTTTCATCATTCACATCTTCTACAACTCTGTGATGGCCAGTGTGGTGTTCTGGGATGGTAATGTCACATCAAAAGAGGCCCACAAATCAACAAGCTAATTAAAAGGGCAGACACTGGACCTCCTGGAGGTAGAAAAGGAGGAGAGAATGAAGAGAAAACTGAGTGCCATTATGAACAATGCTGCACATCCTCTCTGTGACACACCAGAACTGAGGACTTCCAGCCAATGAATCATCCAGTAGCAGCATTTCAAGAGACACAGCCTGGGGTCCTTTATACCAGCAGCAAAACACCTTTATAGTGCCTCACTGAGACTGGGACAGCCAAGTTAGAAGTTTTCTTTCTTTTTCATTTTGTTGCTTTTTAGTCATTCTGGTGTGTGTTCAGACCATAGTCTGTGTACATTTAACATTTTTTATAATATATATTAATTTATATATTTTATATATAAAGTAAAAATCCAACTATCTATCTATCTATCTATCTATCTATCTATCTATCTATCTATCTATCTATCTATCTATCTATCTATCTATCTATCTATCTATCTATCTATCTATCTATCTATCTACAGTGCATCCGGAAAGTAATCACAGCGCATCTCTTTCTCCACATTTTGTTATGTTACAGCCTTATTCCAAAATGGATTAAATTCATTTTTTTCCTCAGAATTCTACACACAACACCCCATAATGACAAAGTGAAAAAAGTTTACTTGATATTTTTGTAAATTTATTAAAAATAAAAAAATTGAGAACGCACATGTACATAAGTATTCACAGCCTTTGCCATGAAGCTCAAAATTGAGCTCAGGTGTATCCTGTTTCCCCTGATCATCCTTGAGATGTTTCTGCAGCTTCATTGGAGTCCACCTGTGGTAAATTCAGTTGACTGGACATGATTTGGAAAGGCACACACCTGTCTATAGAAGGTCCCACAGTTGACAGTTCATGTCAGAGCACAAACCAAGCATGAAGTCAAAGGAATTGTCTGTAGACCTCCGAGACAGGATTGTCTCGAGGCACAAATCTGGGGAAAGTTACAGAAAAATTTCTGCTGCTTTGAAGGTCCCAATGAGCACAGTGGCCTCCATCATCCATAAGTGGAAGAAATTCAAAACCACCAGGACTCTTCCTAGAGCTGGCTGGCCATCTAAACTGAGCGATTGGGGGAGAAGGGCCTTAGTCAGGGAGGTGACCGAGAACCCAATGGTCACTCTGTCTGAGCTCCAGTTGTCCTCTGTGGAGAGAGGAGAACCTTCCAGAAGGACAACCATCTCTGCAGCAATCCACCAATCAGGCCTATATGGTAGAGTGGCCAGACGGAAGCCACTCCTTAGTAAAAAGGCACATGGCAGCCTGCCTGGAGTTTGCCAAAAGGCACCTGAAGGACTCTCAGACCATGAGAAAGAAAATTCTCTGGTCTGATGAGACAACGATTGAACTCTTTGGTGTGAATGCCAGGCATCACGTTTGGAGGAAACCAGGCACCACTCATCACCAGGCCAATACTATCCCTACAGTGAAGCATGGTGGTGGCAGTATCATGCTGTGGAGATGTTTTTCAGCGGCAGGGACTGGGAGACTAGTCAGGATAAAGGGAAAGATGACTGCAGCAATGTACAGAGACATCCTGGATGAAAACCTGCTCCAGAGCGCTCTTGACCTCAGACTGGGGCGACAGTTCATCCTTCAGCAGGACAACGACCCTAAGCACACAGCCAAGATATCAAAGGAGTGGCTTCAGGACAACTCTGTGAATGTCCTTGAGTGGCCCAGCCAGAGCCCAGACTTGAATCCGATTGAACATCTCTGGAGAGATCTTAAAATGGCTGTGCACCGACGCTTCCCATCCAACCTGATGGAGCTTGAGAGGTGCTGCAAAGAGGAATGGGCGAAACTGGCAAAGGATAGGTGTGCCAAGCTTGTGGCATCATATTCAACAAGACTTGAGGCTGTAATTGCCGCCAAAGGTGCATCGACAAAGTATTGAGCAAAGGCTGTGAATACTTATGTACATGGGATTTCTCAGTTTTTTTATTTTTAATAAATTTGCAAAAACCTCAAGTAAACTTTTTTCACGTTGTCATTATGGGGTGTTGTGTGTAGAATTCTGAGGAAAAAAATGAATTTAATCCATTTTGGAATAAGGTTGTAACATAACAAAATGTGGAAAAAGTGATGCGCTGTGAATACTTTCTGGATGCACTCTATCTATCTATCTATCTATCTATCTATCTATCTATCTATCTATCTATCTATCTATCTATCTATCTATCTATCTATCTATCTATCTATCTATCTATCTATCTATCTATAAAAGCTGCCGGTGTGAATTTTTCAAGTCAGTTTTACCATAATGACATTTGTCTAGCATTGTTCCAGTATTTCCAAGAACAACCCTCGTCCCCCCCCTTATTCCAGCCCCCATGGGAACTTATAAAAGTCAAGATATCAAATGTCAGTGCCATGTACTGACATGGGGATTCAAAATGCGCATGTGCCTTTTTGATTTTTGGACAAGTAGGCGCAGCATGACTACGTACATAGCTATGTTAAGTGAAATTTGGAACTTAAAATTGTAATATTTCTCATAATTTTTAAAGATAGCATATATATCGGCATGGGGTGTGTATGTAATTCTTAAGGTTCATGTTTAATTTTTTTGTTTAATTATTTTGAAAGGTAAAAAAAAAAAAATTACAGGTCAGAGGTGCCCTTAACAAAGTGCTGCCTGAAACGATCGCCTTGTCACCTCAGTGCTGGTCAAGCCTGACAAGTGTTGGTGAAGAGACCTGACATGATATTTGAGGAGGAGGGGGGGGGGGGGGCGGGATGACAACGAAATGACACCCGTAGAGAGAGGCCTGATCTGAGTGTATGTGCATAATGAAAAGTGGTTTTCCTATGTGATGCTCATTTTATTTAAATGTCACATAACTGTGTGTGATAAATATTCTCTATTTAAGGTAGGTATATCCTAAGTAATAGCACACTCAATTATTTATTTATTGTGTATTCCATATTACCAGAATAAGGTTTTGGTGTTCAGCCAACACTGAAGCTGTAACGCAACCCTCGATTATAACTGAATATGTCACATACACTGATCAGACTGTTTGACTTGTCAGTAAATTACCAAATATAGTGGGCAACTTGAGTTAGGAGGTTTACTGTGTGAGAGTGTAGATCCGTAATCTGGCCATCTGATAGTGAAGAATAGAATTCATTAGTCCTCATCACCATGCCTGCTCTAGGTTTTGGTGAGCATGTTCTGAACACCTGACTGCATTCTACAAACTGCACATTGTATGAAGCATTAGAGGTGAACTGCGTTCTTTGTTTTTTATTTTTCAGATTTCTTGTGCACTTTCTTACTATGGCTCCCAAACTGGGGTGTACATGTTTGAACTTGTCATGGAAGATTTTCCGCAGTGGTACATTCAGTTACAATACGCTGATGGCTCGTCAGTGGGCAAAGGCCCCCTTTACTCTTTCAGTGGACAAACAGGAAGTTCAACAACGTCTTCTTATGCAACAACCTCAAGCAACTGGGGGTCGTGGAATGAACAAACCTCAACAACAGTTCCTTATACAACAACTCCAAGCTCCTGGTGGGGGTGGGGGTGGTGGAATGGACAGTCCTCAACAACAGTTCCTTATACAACAAATCCAAGCTCCTGGTTCGGGTGGGGGTGGTGGAATGGACAATCCTCAACAACAGTTCCTTCCACGACAACTCCAAGTGACTGGTGGGAGTCAACAACTGTGGAAACAACAGCATCTCCTTCCACGACAACTCCAAGCGACTGGTTTGAGTCAACAACTGTGGAAACAACAGCATCTCCTTCCACGACAACTCTAAGCGACTGGTGGGAGTCAACAACTGTGGAAACAACAGCATCTCCTTCCACGACAACTCCAAGCGACTGGTTTGAGTCAACAACTGTGGAAACAACACCATCTCCTTCCACGACAACTCCAAGCGACTGGTGGGAGCCAACAAATGTGGAAACAATAGCATCTTCCTCCGCGGCAACAACAACAGCTCCAATTACAACAACTTCAAATATTTATGCAACTAGCCAAAGTGTTTGGAGTTCTACCACCCAAACATCATCATACTTATACACTCAACCTGCAAACCAAGACCCACTAAGTAAAATACCCATTCAGTTCCTCGTGGAAGGTCAGTCAACTTTTCTTTTTATTTTTAATATTTTATTTTATTAAAATCAAAAATCATTCCATATAGGCAAGTCAAGTTTAACAAAACTGGTTTGAAACAAATCAACCCACACCCATGAGAAAGAGAGCTAGGTCAGCAGAGTAGCACTTTAATAATAGTAAAAATATGGAAATAAATAAATGAATAAAAATAGAATAGAAAAAGAGGGGAGACAGTCCACATCCTCACTTTAAATAATAATAATAATTCTTTCTCATTAAATGCTTATTCTAAAATGTTATTGATCAGATCCTGGCAGGTTTTGAAAAAGTTTTGTACAGATCCTCTAAGTAAGAATTTGATTTTTTCCAATTTTAGATAATTGATAACATCAGTTACCGGCTGACTTAAAAGAGGAGAGTTAGGATTCTTCCAGTTCAGCAGGATAAGTCGACATGTCAATAGTGAAGTAAAGAGCATTACAGTTTGTTTGTCCTTCTCCACTTTAAGCCCATCTGGAAGCCCACCAAACACAGCTGTTAATGGATTAAGAGGGATTGTGACCCCACGGCTGTCTGAGAGGCATTTAAAGATTTTGGTCCAGAACGTTGTTAATTTGGTACACGCTGCCCAAAACATGTGGCCCAGTGAGGCTGGAGCTTGATTGCTGCGTTTGCAGGTTGAATCTTAACCAGGACAAATTTTGGACAATTTTAAACAAGAGAGATGCGCTCGATATATAATTTTAAGTTGAATTACTGCATGCTTTCATATATGGAGCTCGAGTAAATTCTGTGCATTGCTACCTTCCACTCCTTTTCTGAGATGCTATGTGAGAGATCCTTTTCCCACTGTACTCTGGGATCTTTGAAAGTGAGGGACTATAAAATGTCTTTATACAGTATATTAGAGAAATGCTGTTTGAGTCCTCAAGACTGATCAAAATTTCTTCTGGTATAGAGGTAGGTGGAAGGTGAGGAGAACTGGGCAGGTTTTGTTTAACAAAGCGTCTAATTTGAAGGAAGTGAAAGAAATGTGTTCCTGGAAAGTTCAATTTGGAGTGTAATTGTTTGTAGGATATGAAGACGTTGTCTATATACAGATCTCTAAGTAATTAAATCCCGGATGTTTTCCAGACATTAAAAACTGTGTAAGTTTGATAACAACAACATTTATTTCTATAGCACATTTTCATACTAATGAGGTAGCTCAAAGTGCTTTACATGATGAAAAAAGAGAAAAAAGGCAAAATAAATAAGAATTAAAATAAGGGAACACTCATTAACATATAATAAAAGTAAGGTCCGATGGCCAGGGAGGACAGAAAAAACAAAAAAAAAAAAACTCCAGACGGCTGGAGAATAAAAATAAAATCTGCAGGGGTTTCGAGGCCACGAGACCACCCAGCCCCCTCTAGGCATTCTACCTAACATACAGTGCGTACGGAAAGTATTCAGACCCCCTTCAATTTTTCACTCTTTGTCATATTGCCGGCATTTGCTAAAATTATTTAAATTAATTTTTTCCCTCATTAATGTACACACAGCACCCCATATTGACAGACAAAAGAAAAGAATTTTTGAAATTGTTGCAGATTTATTAAAAAAGAAAAACTGAAATATCACATGGTCCTAAGTATTCTGACCCTTTGCTCAGTATTTAGTAGAAGCACCCTTTTGAGCTAATAGCCATGAGTCTTCTTGGGAAAGATGCAACAAGTTTTTCACACCTGGATTTGGGGATCCTCTGCCATTCCTCCTTGCAGATCCTCTCCAGTTCTGTCAGGTTGGATGGTAAACGTTGGTGGACAGCCATTTTTAGGTCTCTCCAGAGATGCTCAATTGGGTTTAAGTCAGGGCTCTGGCTGGGCCATTCAAGAACAGTCACAGAGTTGTTGTGAAGCCACTCCTTCGTTATTTTAGCTGTGTGCTTAGGGTCATTGTCTTTTTGGAAGGTAAACCTTCGGCCCAGTCTGGGGTCCTTAGCACTCTGGAGAAGGTTTTTGTCCATGTAATCCCTGTACTTGGCCGCATTCATCTTTCCCTCGATTGCAACCAGTCGTCCTGTCCCTGCAGCTGATAAAACACCCCCACAGCATGATGCTGCCACCGCCATGCTTCACTGTGGGGACTGTATTGGACAAGTGATGAACAGTGCCTGGTTGTCTCCACACATACCTCAGTGCAAGACACATGACAGCCCGCATGGAGTTTGCTAAAAGACACCTGAAGGACTCTGAGATGGTGAGAAATAAGATTCTCTGGTCTGATGAGACCAAGATAGAACTTTTTGGCCTTAATTCTAAGCGGTATGTGTGGAGACAACCAGGCACTGCTCATCACTTGTCCAATACAGTCCCCACAGTGAAGTATGGCGGTGGCAGCATCATGCTGTGGGGGTGTTTTTCAGCTGCAGGGACAGGACGACTGGTTGCAATCGAGGGAAAGATGAATGCGGCCAAGTACAGGGATATCCTGGACAAAAACCTTCTCCAGAGTGCTAAGGACCTCAGACTGGGCCGAAGGTTTACCTTCCAAAAAGACAATGACCCTAAGCACACAGCTAAAATAACGAAGGAGTGGCTTCACAACAACTCTGTGACTGTTCTTGAATGGCCCAGCCAGAGCCCTGACTTAAACCCAATTGAGCATCTCTGGAGAGACCTAAAAATGGCTGTCCACCAATGTTTACCATGCAACCTGACAGAACTGGAGAGGATCTGCAAGGAGGAATGGCAGAGGATCCCCAAATCCAGGTGTGAAAAACTTGTTGCATCTTTCCCAAGAAGACTCATGGCTGTATTAGCTCAAAAGGGTGCTTCTACTAAATACTGAGCAAAGGGTCAGAATACTTAGGACCATGTGATATTTCAGTTTTTCTTTTTTAATAAATCTGCAACAATTTCAAAAATTCTTTTTTTTGTCTGTCAATATGGAGTGCTGTGTGTACATTAATGAGGGAAAAAATTAATTTAAATGATTTTAGCAAATGGCGGCAATATGACAAAGAGTGAAAAATTGAAGGGGGTCTGAATACTTTCCGTATCCACTGTAAATGACCTCAATCAGTCCTCATTGTATTCAGGGTTCTCATGGAAGAACTTGATGATGACGGTCATGTGGACTTCTGGCCTTTAATCCATCGATGTAGGGACATCACACGGTGCTTTGATTAGGTGGTGGTGGCGCCAGAGATAAAAGGTTTTCTATCTTAAAATGCTTCCTGCATTGGTCAGTCAATTTTTCTACTGACTCAGTTTCAGTTTATTTAATTGTTTGTGTAGTTCATCTAAACTTGGAAATGAATTCATATATTCAAACTAAAAGTATAAATAATGGTTTTATTTTACCATCGTACATTCAAAAATGAGAACGAATGTAACACATACTGAGTATGTAGATATAGTGTCATGGTGAAATCCAAGTGGACACAAAATCAAAGCTAATAAATTTGGAGTTGGTGAAATATCAAGGTGTGGGAGACCCAGCTCCATGGCATAACAGAAAGTAACATTTGGGTGGCAGTGATGATTACTTTGGATTTGGCTGACGTCTTATTCCGAGTCTACTATAACCGACTAACTAAAATGGGCCCGAAACTCAAAGTAGGGTTATGAAAACAGGTCTCAAAGCTAAAAGAAGATTTGGTTGTGAAACTCAAAAATCAGGCTTGTGGGCTGCACCCACAAAAAGGCCAAGTTTATAAATTCTGAAAAGGAAGATGAGTGCTATAAATCTCTGGCCCAAGTGAGATGAAAGAAAAATCTTTAGGATAAGCAAAAAAAATGTATATCAAAGAAGGTACAAAACAAAAAGTTGCCTTCTATGAGGTAACTCAAAAATGAACAACAAACTCTTAGAACTTCTAGAGGATTCATCTATCTAAAAATGAAAAGAATTCTTCCTTGAATGGTAAGGACCTGCTTTCTTTCCATTTTGACCTCCAAGTTTTGATTTGGTGTTGCTCTTTTGACATATTTTGGCTCTGAACATTGCCTATTTTTCTTTTTTTTTTATTTTTGGACTGCTCTTCTTCTTTCGTATTTCCCCTTAGGCTTTTTGCTACCCGGTTCTCATTAAATTTTGTCTTGCTCTTTATTAAAATTTTTTCATTACACTTCTAGCACCTAGTTGCTCTCTTCGCAGGTTTTAAAGCTGCTATAGTGTCCTCAATTATTGTTTGGGACAGTGACACATTTTTCTTGACTTACCCCTTCTGGTCCACGGTTCACAATTACAAATCAAATAATTCACATGTCGTGATTAAAGTGTATGTTGCAGACTTTCATTTAAAGGGATTTGCAGACATTTTGGTCCTACGACACTTTTTCTACATGGTCCCCCCTCTTCAGAACATCATAATGTTTGTGACACAGCAATGGCAGGTCTATTAAAGCCGTTATATTTAGGACTTTGTCGCACATCCCAGTATGCAGCGACTGCTTGAAGTCTGCGATTCATAGACATCCCCAGGTGCTGACTGTCTTCTCTGGTGATGCTCTGCCAAGCCTCTCATGCAGTCATCTTCAGCTCCTGCTTGTTTCGGGGGGCATGTCCCCTTAAGTTTTTTCTACAGCATATGGAAGGCCTGATTAATTGGATTTAAATCATTGGCTGGCTTAGCTATTCGAGAATTTTCCGTTTTTTAGCTTTGACAAACTCATCTGTTGCCTCAACAGTCTATTTAGATCATCATCTTGTAGGATGAAGCACCGTCCAGTGAGCTTGGAGGCCTTTACTGGAATTTGAGCAGATCAGATGTTTCCCTACACCTCAGAATTCATTGTGCCACTGCCATCAGCAGTCACATTATCAATGAAGAGAAGTGTGCCAGGACCTACACCCCAGTACCCTGTTTAACAGATGAGGTGATCTGCTTTGGATCTTTTTATCTCCACACTTTGCTGTTGTCATCACTCTGATGAGGTTCATCTTTGTCTCGTCAGTCCACAAGACCTTTTCCCAGAATTCTGCAGGCTCTTTAAAGTCCTTTTTCACAAACTGTAATCTGGCCATTCTAATTTTGTGATTATCTAGTGGTTTGCATCTTGCAGTGCAGCCTCTGTGTTTCTGTTCATGAATTCTTCTCTGTTTGAATGCCAGGGGTTGCTGTTGCCCCTTTCAACCTAACAGACAGATGTACAGGACACAGGTTAAAAGCACCAAGAAGTATTTTAATATTTTATCTTCTTGAAGTCAGTGCCCAAAGCACCACAGCCACCATAAACAGGCAAACAATCACAATAATGCACAATTCTCTCTCCATATATCTCCTCCATACCTCCCAGCAAGCTTTGTCCACCTCCACCCAACTCTGGCTTGCTTGCTGGGTCTCCAACAGTCCTTTAAATAGTCCTTGACCCAGAAGTGCTTCTGTCCACATGATTCGATAGCACTTGTAACTTGTCATTTTTTCAGCCCGGAAGTACTTCTGTGCTTCCGTCCCCATGACTTTGGAATACTTCCGGCTATGTAAACAGTAGGGACTCCCCAGTCTCCCTGAAGCATTATTTTGCAGCACCCATGGTACCCAGCAGGGCTGTGAAGCGAAACTCCAGAACCCATGGTGCCCTGTGGGAATCCGGGGCACTGCTGTGCTGCAGGGAAGCTGTCAAGTAGTGTTCTGGGGGAGGCAGTGTCCCAAAGCAGCTGCCTTCCCCCATTCTTCCACTTCAGGGGCATCCTGGACAGGTTGAGCTGTCGGCCGTCTCCTATATCTGATACGTCCACATTGGCATCCTGGAGACTGTCTCTGATCTGCCTGATTCTTGGTTTTCAGCCTCATAATGGCTTCTTTTACTTTCATTGGCACAGCTCTTGTCCTCATGTTGAACAATGGCAACTATAAATGGGTAAAAGCAAACTGAGGTATCTTATGAAGCCATGTCTGCAAATACCCTTAAATGAAAGTCTGCAATGTGCTCTATAATCCTGATGTCTGAATTGTTTGATTTATAATTTTAAAGTGTGGAGCAGAGGGGGGAAATCAAGGAAAAAAAGTGTCTTCGTCCAAAACATTATGGTGGGTGCTGTATGTAATTTTGTAGCATGGTGAGTAAAACTGCAAGAGATTCCACATTTATAATCTCACTAGTGCTCCATACAGTGTGGTGTAAGGTTTTTTGATATTTCAGTATATATATATATATATATATATATATATATATATATATATACACAGTGCATCCAGAAAGTATTCACAGTGCATCACTTTTTCCACATTTTGTTATGTTACAGCCTTATTCCAAAATGGATTAAATTCATTTTTTTCCTCAGAATTCTACACACAACACCCCATAATGACAACGTGAAAAAAGTTTACTTGAGGTTTTTGCTAATTTATTAAAAATAAAAAAACTGAGAAATCCCATGTACATGAGTATTCACAGTCTTTGCTCAATACTTTGTCGATGCACCTTTGGCAGCAATTACAGCCTCAAGTCTTTTTGAATATGATGCCACAAGCTTGGCACACCTATCCTTGGCCAGTTTCACCCATTCCTCTTTGCAGCACCTCTCAAGCTCCATCAGGTTGAATGGGAAGCGTCGGTGCACAGCCATTTTAAGATCTCTCCAGAGATGTTCAATCGGATTCAAGTCTGGGCTCTGGCTGGGCCACTCAAGGACATTCACAGAGTTGTCCTGAAGCCACTCCTTTGATATCTTGGCTGTGTGCTTAGGGTCGTTTTCCTGCTGAAAGATGAACCGTCGCCCCAGTCTGAGGTCAAGAGTGCTCTGGAGCAGGTTTTCATCCAGGATGTCTCTGTACATTGCTGCAGTCATCTTTCCCTTTATCCTGACTAGTCTCCCAGTTCCTGCTGCTGAAAAACATCCCCACAGCATGATGCTGCCACCACCATGCTTCACTGTAGGGATGGTGCCAGGTTTCCTCCAAACGTGACGCCTGGCATTCACACCAAAGAGTTCAATCTTTGTCTCATCAGACCAGAGAATTTTCTTTCTCATGGTCTGAGAGTCCTTCAGGTGCCTTTTGGCAAACTCCAGGTGGGCTGCCATGTGCCTTTTACTAAGGAGTGGTGTCCGTCTGGCCACTCTACCATACAGGCCTGATTGGTGGATTGCTGCAGAGATGGTTGTCCTTCTGGAATGTTCTCCTCTGTCCACAGTGGACCTCTGGAGCTCTGACAGAGTGACCATCGGGTTCTTAGTCACCTCCCTGACAAAGGCCCTTCTCCCCTGATCGCTCAGTTTAGATGGCCAGCCAGCTCTAGGAAGAGTCCTGGTGGTTTCAAACTTCCTCCACTTACGGATGATGGAGGCCACTGTGCTCATTGGGACCTTCAAAGCAGCAGAAATTTTTCTGTAACCTTCCCCAGATATGTGAATCGAGACAATCCTGTCTCGGAGGTCTACAGACAATTCCTTTGACTTCATGCTTGGTTTGTGCTCTGACATGAACTGTCAACTGTGGGACCTTCTATAGACAGGTGTGTGCCTTTCCAAATCATGTCCAACCAACTGAATTTACCACAGGTGGACTCCAATGAAGCTGCAGAAACATCTCAAGGATGATCAGGGGAAACAGGATGCACCTGAGCTCAATTTTGAGGTTCATGGCAAAGGCTGTGAATACTTATGTACATGTGCTTTCTCAATTTTTTTATTTTTAATAAATTTGCAAAAACCTCAAGTAAACTTTTTTCATGTTGTCATTATGGGGTGTTGTGTGTAGAATTCTGAGGAAAAAAAATGAATTTAATCCATTTTGGAATAAGGCTGTAACATAACAAAATGTGGAAAAAGTGATGCGCTGTGAATACTTTTCCGGATGCACTGTATATATATATATATATATATATATATATATATATATATATATATATATATATATATATATGGTTGAAATAGTTTACTGTCAAATAAATGCAAAGAGTACGCGACACGTGTTTCGCCCTCATTCTGGGCTCATCAGGCGTACAAACTCCACTGCACTCCCTCTCGGGAATCGAACCTCGGACGTCAGCGGCGATGCCCCTAACGTTACGCCACGGCGTGTGGTTCGTTTATTTGACAGCATGTAGATCGGGGTAATTACATTCACGGCATTCGAAGTCTGTGTCACAATCTGATTGTATGGGTGGTTACCTACAGCTGGCCAACCACAAGCGTTACCTGGTAGGTAACCACCCATACAATCAGATTGTGACACAGACTTCGAATGCCGTGAATATATATATATATATATATATATATATATATATATATATATATAGTGAAAGCCCAGAGTGCGTACAGGCACCCTAACCTGACAGAGACAGGCACAGAGTCGTGTTTTGCACACACACACAGTTTATTTACAGTTCACAGCACAAGATGAAGCAGAGCACAACACAGTCCCTTCTCTGTGACCAGTCCCTCCGTCTCCACTCCTCCTCAGGCTTTTTCCTCTTCCTCCTGACTCTGGCCATTGAGTGGTGGTGACTGGCTCCCTTTATAGGTCACCCGGTAGGACTACAGGTGCCCAACGAGGTTCTTCCGACCATACTTCAAGGTGTGGCATTAGTGTTGCTATATAGGGCCCTGAAAATGTCCATGCACCCCCCTGGCAGTGGCTACGGGCCCCAACAGGGTTGAGCTTTCATGCTCATGAGCTGTGGCCATGCTGGAAACCAAGGGGGCTGTCTGGGGGAGAAAATGTCCTGAAAATACTCTCTTCCCCCGGTCCTTTAATGCTCAGGGTGCCCCGGCCATCCGCCACAGAAAGGGAGTGTTGGATAAAAATTGTTAAACATGAGAAAAATTAATAGCTACCCTATATAATTGCTGTTGGGTAGAAATAGAGAAGAAGAAACCACACAGGGGTGCAAAACGGTGTTATGTCAAATTAAAACACGGAGAGCACTTTGCCTTCCTCAGTGTCACTTCCAACCCGAACGCTAACTTCCTGTGTCTTGGAAATTTAAGTGTCAGCTCTCCCAGAAGGGGCCCAGCTTTTTGGGTCACAAGTCCTCCACTGTTCAAGCACCAGCACTGCGAGCAAAAGAGAAGTTGTGGTTAGCAACAGTGTCCCATCTCTGCTCAGAGTGGTATTGTTACCTTTTGGAGAGCCCTAAAGATGTCCCCCTAAGCATGCGTGCATGACACTATATAACTAATATAACATGACTGGGAAAGCAGACTAGTGTAGGCAAGCAAAGGGTTGGGATACTAAAAAGATTGCAGCATTTAATTATAGTGAAAAACATAGAGCCGTGCATCAGTAAAATTGAAAGTAAATATGGCTACTATCAGACTTGCTTTTAGATTGGTGCTGGCAATGGAGTAGGAGCTTTATCCTACAGATAAGCAGGTCAGTCACATTCCTTGGGTGGCCCCTTTTTACTGTATATCATTGGCGCCACAGGGGTGGAGTCTACTCTGAGACTTGTAGGAGGAGCAAAGCACCATCCTTTGGCGGAGGGAAGAAATGATATAGTTAACGTCAGAAACCCCCTTTTAACCCGGGGTAGAATTGTTTACCTCACCAGAGCCAGGAAGGTGGTCTCGAGGGGCACCCATATAACTATATTGTAGGGCCCAGTCTCACCAAAATCACTCTTTCCAGTTCACCTAGCCTGCATGTCTATTGGAATTTAAGAGGAAACCCCACACAGATGGAGACAGTCAAAAATATTCAAACTCCACGTGTACACCAACTGAGCGCAGGATTTGACCCCTTGACTGTAGCTGTTGGAGTGGAAGTTCTAACTACTGTTCAGTTCTCCAGGATGGTTTTTAGAACATTAGAACAATTTAGATAAGAACAGGCCACTCAGACCATCAAAGCTTGCCAGTCCTATCCACTTAATTCTTCCAAAATAACATCAAGTTGAGTTTTGAAGATCCACAAGTCTTACTATCTACCACACTACTTGGTCACTTATTCCAAGGATCTGTGGCTCTCTGTGTAATGAACAACTTAACAATGTTTGTGCGGCATTTACCCTTAACAAGTTTCCAGCTGTGTCCCTGTGTTCTCGATCCACTGGACTATTTCCCTTCGTAATTTTAAAATCTTCAATCATGTCTCCTCTTAAACTCATTCTCTGTAGCCCTGGAATCAGCCTAGTCACTCTTCTCTGAACATTTCTCCAGCACTACTATGTCCTTTTTGTAGCCTGGAGAGCAAAACTGCACACAGTACTCCATATAAGGCCTCACCAGTGTGTTATAAAGCTTCAGCATAACCTCCTTGAAATTATACCACTATGACTCCCTAATCCTTCTCATAAGGTGTACTTTCGATTTCCAGACCTCCCATTGTGTATTCTGACCTCATATTTTCCTTCCTAAATGTAACACTTTATATTTACTGACATTAAATTTCATCTACCACAAATCTGCCCAAGTCTGTCTGCTGCCCAAGTCCCTTAGTAAGGATTCAATGGATTCTCGATGATCTGCCAATAAACATATCTTGGTACCATCTGCAAATTTAACTAGCTTGTTGATTATATTCGTATCCAAATCATTTATATATATTCAAAATAGAAGTGGCCCTAGCACTGGCCCCTGCTGGACACCATTCTTAATGTCAGTCAGTTCTGACAGGGTTTCTTATCCTATCCTTATCTAATGCTTTATGACGGTCCAGATAAATAATATCATATGTTCCACTTGGATCACATCCTTTTATTGCTTCCTTGTAGAATTCTAGCAGGTTTGTAAAACAAAACCACCATCAACTCAACCCTTGCTGACTGTTCAGTAAAATTCCTGTTCTTGCCATGTGTTGCTCAGTCTTATCTTTAATAATTCCTTCCATTAATTTTTCTGTGATGCATGTTAAGGTTACTGACCTATAGTTGAATCTGTCCGGTCACCCTTTTTATATAATGGGATTACATTCTGCCATTTTCCAGTACTTTGGGATTTTCCCCAGTGCACAGTGACTTCCTAAAAATATGTGTCAAGGGTTTATATCTGTACTCGCTAAGCTCCTTAAGAATTCAAGGGTAAGTATTATCTGGTGATTTGTTTGATTTCAGCATATTTAATCTGAGCAGCTCTTCTCCCTCTACAATTTTTAAATCCCTCAGTACCTCCTTAGTAGTCCCTGTTACTGCTGGGAGGTTATCCACTTCCTCATATGGGAAGATCTCAGAAAAATGTGACCTTAGAGCATCTCCCATTTCACTGCCTGTATTTTTTAACTTCCCTTTACTATCCCTGATGCACCTCACCTCCTCTTTGACTGTTCTTGTACTACTAAAATGCTGAAAATCTCTTTGGGTCATCTTTCTCCATACCTATTATATTCTGATCTAACTGCCTTTATTATCCTTTTCAATGGTTGCCCTCATGTTCTCATATGTCCTACGATTCACACTGGAGTTACTAATCCTATATGCCTTATTTGTCTGTTTTTTCCATGGCAGCTTCTTTATCACCTTGTTATTAACCCACTGATTACTTTTTTTTTAATTTCCTACTAACTCCAAATTTAGGTCTGTACCTATCTGCATTACTGCTCCTCGACTGTCTCCACACTTAAAAGTTTATTGCAGTCGATCCCGCTTAAACTTTGCCACATCCGCTCAAAATTTGGCCTGCCAAGGTTAAACTTAACACTTTTAGTCTTTGCATCCTGCATTTCACATTTGTAGATTTGTCTTTTATGCAGGCACTATCCACTCAATTTTAATTTTGTTTCCTACTTCTTTTTGTCTTTTACAGTTATTTCTTCAGTCCCCAGCTGCAACTTTGGGGATTACAGACCTTGGTATCTGAGCCCTACACCTCTCCATGGACAAATTGAAAAAGCCTTTGTCAGTAGTCAGTTTCAGTTCACAGTCAGAGCACAAGCATCATATGCTGTGTAAGTTACTTGGACCTTTGTTCTTCTGTAACCTTCAAAATAAAAATAAGCATATTTCATTGTGGACTACCACACCAGTCTATCTACTGTATATGATTTATAGCACCTTTCAGAATAAGTTCAATCTACATACTGTAAATAATAATAATAATACATTCTATTTATATTCTTTTTGCTTTCATTTTTTTCTGTTTAGCTGCTAGGCTTCCCTTCCAGATTGCTATACTAAACACCTGAATCTGTTTGTCCCATTACCCCTAGTGGTAGTATCCTTCCATAACACCCTTAAATCTTTCATGAAGTAGTAAACACTGCCATCTTATGCAATTACCATCCCAGGTTCAAAATATGCACCCGCTTGGTAAAGTGTGCCCACACTCTTAATGTATGGCTGAAATTCTGTGCAGGCTAACCTGGGCTTCGAAGGAATACTGGATCAAGATGATTGAAAAATATCTGGGTATCCATGTTTTTCAAAAACAATACTCTTGATTCTGTGGTGGGCTGGCACCCTGGCCGGGGTTTGTTTTTGCCTTGTGCCCTGTGTTGGCTGGGATTGGCTCCAGCAGACCCCCATGACCCTGTAGTTAGGATATAGCAGGTTGGATAATGGATGGATGGACACTCTTGATTGGCCAATTAAGTCCTCTCTACATGCAAGTTATGTCCATTCATTTAATAATATTACTTCTAAATGAAACAAACTCCATCCACACTTGCATTTTCAATTTGTTTATAAAAGTACCTCCATCCTCAAAAATGCATACGGCATAGATATGTTGGGCCTGCATGCATCCTTGAAATGACAGAAACACCACTAACCACGTTATTTATCACAAAACTGTAGCAATCAGTAAATTACTTGCCGTTTGAGTATCCAAACTGTACAAAATACAATTTAAATGCATACAGCTAAGCAAGACAACAAGCGCTATAGAGAGAAACTCTTCTATGCCTGCTATTCTAATGAGCAGAATCCAAACAGAGAAGGACATAATCTATATATATAATTCACTAAGCAGCCGCCAGCACAAGCAAGACACCCATGGAGCACGCAGGATGGAGCCACGCCCACCAACTCTAAGACCATTGGATATGACGACAACTCGCAGAGCCACGCCCACCAACTCGGATGCAGCAACTCACAAAACAGGGCGTCATTCGCGTTCGTCTCTGCTACACTCCACATGCACCTCTGAGCCACGTTGACTTTTCATTATTCTTTTCGGTTACGATGCACGGCCGCATCCACCATATCAAACTGTTTTACACGCCATGGTCTTAGAGTTGGTGGGCGGGTCTCCGTGAGTTGCTCTTGCGAGTGGGCACATGACCAGGCGGTGTGTATGCTTCGAGAACGAGGGTGGATGCAGCAGGACCATCTAAGAAGAAGAATGTTTGTCGCAGATGTGAATTGCTGTATGCGGCGTGTAAAACAGTTTGTTTGTCACGGATGTGAATCTCTGTATGCAGCGTGTAAAACAGTTTGCGAGGGGTATCCCATGGTCTTAGAGTTGGTGGGAGGGTCTCCGTGAGTTGCCCTTGCAAGCAGCACATGACCAGGCGATGTGTATGCTTCGATGTGAATCACTGTATGCATGCGTGTAAAACAGTTTGCGAGGGGTATCCCATGGTCTTACAGTTGGTGAGTTGCTCTTGCGAGCGGGCACATAACCAGGCAGTGTGTATGCTTCGAGTGCGAGGGTGGACGCGGCAGGACCATCTAAGAAAAATCATGTTTGTCGCGGATGTGAATCGCTGTATGCAGCGTGTAAAACAGTTTGTTTGTCGCGGATGTGAATCGCTGAATGAGCATGAGACGCCGATTCTCCAATTGTCAGTCACGGACAATTGTATGTTGCCCTCTCCAGAGTTCCATCTTTTCATTCACCTACAGTCGTATCCTCAAACCCACCCCATTTGGACAACTGTGTCTTAACAGGAAGTGTTCACCCATCAATACATAATTATGCGACATATGCTATGCCGCGGGTTGCCTAGTAATAATAATAATTCTTTACATATATATAGCGCTTCTCTCACTACACAAAGTGCTTCACATAGTAAGTGGTGAGCCACTTCAACCACCAGTAATGTGTAGCATCCATCTGGATTATACGGTGACAGCCATTTTGCACCAGTACATTCACAACACATTAGCTGTTACATGGTGGGATGGTGAGACAGATAGCCAACTAGACAGAGGGGATGATTTGGGTGACAGAATGACTTGACCATGGTGGGCAATGTATCCAGAACATCGGGATACACTCCACTCTTTACAAAAAATTCCCAGAGATCTTTTATGACCAACAGAGAGTCAAAGCCTTGGTTGCTGTCTCTTCCAAAGGACAGTATAATTTTTACAGCACAGTGTCCCCATCAATGCACTGGGGCATTGGGATCCACATTCAGACCACACGGTAAATGCCTCAGGCCGGCCTCTCCAACACCTCTTCCAGCAGCATCTCAAGCTTTTCCTTGTTGGTTTCATGCTTAGCTTCAGGTGGATAACCTTTTGTGAAGTGCATGTGGTATGGCTGCTCAGACAAGCCAGAGTGTGATTACAGTCTACATTTTCAAAAGTCTCAGTTTTCAGCGGTTAAAAATAAAACCTGTAACGATCCCCCAAGTATGCTACACAGATGAGGTTCACGGTTTATTGCTGTTGACTATGTCTTAATGGGGCCTTACAAACTGCTACCCTTGCTTCCCCTTTTCACAATAGTAACAAGACACCACACTTATACTCTGTGGTTGAACATTGCACTTATACTGAAAATAAACCGAACCATAAATACACAATGCACAATTCACAAATGCAAGACGATCACTAAACATCATGAACAACACAAATGACAGTTAGCAGTCCAACAGATATGAATACCGATATCAATTCAAAGCCATATGGAAGACGGGGAAGCTTTCCTGAAACAAACAAAAAAAAATTCTTTCAATTTTTCCACTTTTGCCACACTGCCTTCCATCCTAGAAGTTAGTATTTCCTTCCCACAATTGCTGTGCTCCTGTGATGTTTTAAAGTTCCTCCTCTGCTAGGGTTCTTTCTGTTATTTTTAACGAACATTCAGCCAGTCCTCAGTATATCTTCTCCCTTAAAGGTTGTAACCAGCAGAGGGCACCACTGAACCCTAAAACCCAGGCACAATCACACCAAAACTAGTTACAGGTTCCCTTATATAGTTCCTTTTTATTAATAAACGTTATCTTCACAGAACATAATAAAAATAACCAAAGTAAACAGCCCATAAAACAATCCTCTTTCTTCACATTTGTTACGTCAAGCCTCATCCATCTCCTCCTGACTCTGTCTGCCAGTAAAGATGATGCGGCTCCTTTTATCTTTGACCTGGCAGTACTACCGAGGATAGCATATGGTCCATAGTAAGCACTTCTGGGTCAGACAGGAGTCCACCAAAATAGGGAACATATCCCACCAAAGTGCCCACCGGACGAACTCACAGAACCCAACAGAGCTATGTTCTGGAACTCCAATTCCCATGACACCTCATGTTTATCCAAAGGAAACAAGAATATCAGAGATGCTGCTCTCTAGCACATCAGAGGACATAGTACATGGATGCTGATGTCTCTCTTGGTCCTCCCATCATACTGGCCTCCATGCCAGGGATGAATTATTGTGCCCATCCAGTCAGAGAGTCTGTCCTTCCAATGTTTTTTCCCCTGTCTGGGACTTGAAACCACCTTCTGGGATATATGTCCATCACCTGCAGTACTAACAAGGTGCAGATCTTGCATCCACTTTGGAGAAACTCAACAAAATCAAACAAATAGACAAACAGTAAGGGAAGACAACAACATCACAGGCAACACTTATGTGGTATCCACTACCAATGAAGAGTAATGTCTGTGTTTTAAATGAAAATGTAGCAGTGTGTATGTAACCTTGGCCATCCGATAACTTGTTCATCATTAGTCATACACACCTCATCATTCCCGAGTTTCTTTGACTCCAGTGAACTGCAGGTAGTAACTGATGATAGCTGTTGACAGCACATTCTCTGCAGCTACAGAGCTGAATATGGGCTATCATAACATAAAGTGTGTGAAGATGAAAACAATTTGTCATGTTATAATGAAGACAGTGACAGCATGATAGATTCTGGTATTAGTGGAAGTTCAGGGTGTTGGTGGGAATTCAGGGTCTTGTAGTGGGAGTTCAGAAAATTGTTTATACAAGGATGCAAAATTGGCTGAGACACAAGAAATGGGGGGTGATGGTGCAAGAACATTATCAATATTGGGTGATGTTAAGAGTGGTGTCCAGCAGGGGTCAGTGCTAGGGCCGCTGTTCTTTTAAGTATATTTAAATGATCTGGAAAGGAAAATAAGTAACTAGCTGGTTAAGTTTTTGCAGATGATACCAAGCTGGGTGGATTGACAGATAATCGAGAATCCATTGAATCATCAAAGAGAGGCTTGGGCAGATTTGTGGACAATGAAATTTAATGTCAGTAAATATAGGAAGGAAAAATGTGAGGGTTGAATACACAATGGGAGGTCTGAAAATTGAAAGTACACCTCATGAGAAAGACTTAGGAGTTCTAGTAGACTCTACACTAGCCAGACAGAAAGTAAGGTTATATAGTGCTTTGATGTGTGGAGTACAAGTCCAAGGAGGTTCTGCTCAACCATTATAACACACTGGTGAGGCCTCATCTGGAGTACTATGTGCAGTTTTGGCCTCCAGAGTACAGAGTATGATTAGTTTTTGAAGGTTCAGTGAGGCCATCTGTAGTCCTATGTGTGGTTTTTGCCTTACAAAAAAGACAAAGCATCACTAGAGAAAGTCCTGAGAAGAGCGACTAGGCTGATTCCAGGACTACAGTGGATAAGTTATGAGGAAAGATTAAAAAAGCTAAGCCTTGACAGTTTGAACCAAAGAAGATTAAAAGGAGACCTGACTGAAGTGCTTAAAATTATGAAGTGAATTAGTCCGGTGGATCGAGATGGTAACTTTAAAATGAGTTCATCAAGAACATGGGGACACAGTTGGAAACTTGTTAAGGGTAAATTTCACACAAACATTAGGAAGTTTTTATTCACACAGAGAAACAAAGACACATGGAATAAGTGACCAAGTAGTGTGGTACACAGTAGGACTTTAGGGACTTTCCAAACTCGATTTAATGCTGCTTTAGAAGAATTAAGTGGATAGGACTGGTGAGCTTTGTTGGGCTGAATGGTCTTTTTCTGTTTAGATTATTATAATGTTCGAATGTTCTTGTCAAAGTTGCACTATTATGTGTGTTGTGTGTTAGAGCCAGTTATAGTGAGTCCCTAGGTAAAGAATCTTATGCAGAATATTGCGGAATGACTGTTGCTGTTGTCACCACTCAAGACTTTGGTTAAGATCATTATGTGTATGTGTTAATCTTCAAGGAATAGAGTAGATGAATCCAATAAACATTCCAGGTAAGTCTCACAAATTTCATGATAATGCACCATTGAGGCTGTACCTTCTGGTAATACTATGGAATAATAAAGACTGAAGAATGAACGAATGAATGAATGAATGAATGAATGAATGAATGAATGAATGAATGAATGAATGAATGTGCTTGTGTAACTAAAGGTTGCTAAAGTTTCCATTCAGTTATACAAACTTTGCTGGTATTTTCTTTTTCTCTTTCATTCCAGCATACAGAACATCATCATCAGTGGCCCACTGAATATAACAAAATCATACCAGTATGATAGCCAGACACGCATTGGAAAAGCAGTGGTGACATGGACACCTTCTGAAAATAACCTAGGCGAGTCCGTCCCCATTTGTTTCTTTGCTGAGACTCGGGAAGGGTAAGAAATTAGTTAAAATCTAAAAATCCGAAGGTGCCGTAAAGATGAGCTCAAATGGCACTGATTTCATTTTATGTCTTTCAGGTATCAGTCTGAGCTGAGATGCATTGTTGTGACAGTAGGAAGAAGTAACTCTCTCCCATTGAGTAAGTGCAGCTGAATAGTAAAAGAAGTTCATTGTTATTACTTTCCTATTACTATAACAATTTAAGTTTATCCAGTTTAAAGATCACACCATACAGCAATCTGTAAACCATCAAACATTCAATTGATACGACACTCCCAAAAATAAACATTAGGGTGAATTAAGACATGGGGTTATCCATCTCCGATCTGGGAGGGCCGTAGTAGCTGTTGGTTTTCCTTCTTACCACTTTCTTCATCAGGGACCAATTTCTGGTGTTAATTAATTTCTGTTCCCTTCTTTTTAATTGCTGTGTTTTAAAGACTCTGTCCTCTGATTTATTCTTTTCCTTAAATGGAAGCCAAACAAATGTAAGATGTGGGGGGTATTTTCCATATGTCGCTTAAAACATCCGAGATCAGATGCCTCATCTTGGATAAGTTAATGCCAGTGAAACTCATCCGGGATAAGTCGGTCTTTCAAACGCAGCCATGTATTAGATTAGTGTAGCTGGATCTAATCATCCGAGATGAATGCGCGCGCCCGCACTGAGTGAAAAGCCCATATATATTAAGTCTAGAAAACATGATCAGCAAGTCATTGATAGGCTGTAACAAAATGATGAAAGAATGGGCGCATTTTTTTTTCACACAAGCGGAGCAAGACCTTTCATTCGAAGGACATGAAGAATTTCAAGATTTAATATGCACAAGGGGTAACACTGCAAAAGCAGCAAAAACCAGAAAAGACGGCTGGCAAAAAGTGGCCGACAAATTAAACGCATGTGCATCGTACTTACTGAAAGCAGCGTTTCATTTCCTATGTGTCAGATTAATTATTATTTAATATGTCATAATTCCAGATCAAACGTGAGCACAAGGTGAACACAGGAACAGGTTAAAATAAAGTACAAGAATATACTTCAAACTGGTAAATATTGGTATATAACTATTTAAACAATTGTTGACATAAAGAATCATATATAATGTAAAGAACATTAATTTTAAAGCTAATAAGGAGGCAGACAAGCATAAAACAGGTGGAGGTCCACACAGTCCAGACCTAACACCTGCAGAAGAGTTGGCTCTCCAGCAAAATGCCCATCGCCCTGTTTCTGAGGGCATTCCACGGGGAAGCTCCTCCTCAGAACCAGTGGCAGGATGCAGTGGTCACTTCATTTCAGGTAAAGGATGGTCATTGCATATATTTGTCATCGATATGTGCCATAGGTATGTTCCATATAGCCCTCTTTTTTGTTGGGTCAGTTGCAGGAAATGTCATATCCCTAGAACCTTTGTCTGACCAACGAGATATTGACAAAGGTCAAATATTTGATGAAGACACTTTGTCTGATTATTCGGATCTGCGTACAATCCAGTGCCCCAATCACATTTGGAAATCCTGGGTAATGAGAATGTTAGGCTGATTGTGAGATTCTTCATGGAACTGTGGGTGTTTTTGCCTGTGTATTACCTACCTGCAATGGCATGAAACGCCTCTTTTATTGTCTGCACACACAGGTGCCAAGGAAACACTATGAAAACCGAAGGAAATATTTCAGAGCCAAACAGACTTTACGAATTGCCTGGCAAACTGCACTTTTAGATGGATTTTCCGCATCGCCTACAGTATATAAAAAAGTGCTGTTTGTAAAAAACCTCAAATCAATGCATACTGTCTGTGTGGTTGTGAGAGCCCGACTTCACCGAGTTTGACTTTGAATATAAGGTCCTAATAAATTTTTGATGTACAATATTCCCCCTCAGCTAAAGCGGTATCTTTCGAAAAGAATTTCCTCTGGGAGCAATAAAGGATCTTGCCGATTGCGCAAACCCCTCTCTATATGAAATTCTCTTCTTATAATTTGCGTACCGATATCTATTGGTCGCTCATTCATGAACGGCGAAGTCATGACTGAATGAATTCCACGCATGGACACTGATTAAGTGTGTCAGCTAATCCTTGTTTACATCGAACAAACCTGCTCCGAGCAGGTTCGAGGATTTGGATGTGTTACTATGACAACACTTCCAGCAAGAGTTTCGAAAAACCGACAGATCCAGGATCAGGCCAAATCGTCAACAATTACATCCGGCTAAACGAGTAATCCACATATGAAAAATACCCCCGTGAAGTGAGCCAACAGATGACTAGCTAACTCTAATCTATTTCTGTCCATTCAGTTTCTTAATTAGAAGACAATTCTTGTTGTTAATTAAACTCTTTATTTACCTCCTTGGCTTGCTGGTGCTCTGATTCTGCCACAGTGGACATTTCCAGAACGGTTGATTTTCTTTTTTCTAAGAGAACCATTAGAATGTTTCATAGACCTGAGCAGATCCTTTCTTTATTTTCAGGTATTGTATGATGGACATGGGTCATGAGATGGCTCACATTGTGCCCCATTATTGTTTGACTGTTAATTAAGGGAAAATTAAACAATTAAGGGGTCTGCATCTTGAACAACAACAACATTTATTTATATAGCACATTTTCATACAAAAAGTAGCTCAAAGTGCTTTACATAATGAAGAGAAGAAAAATAAAAGACAAAATAAGAAATTAAAATAAGACAACATTAGTTAACATAGAAAGGAGTAAGGTCCGATGGCCAGGGTGGACAGAAAAAACAAAAAAAAACTCCAGAAGGCTGGAGAAAAAAATAAAATCTGTAGGGGTTCCAGGCCACGAGACCGCCCAGTCCCCTCTGGGCATTCTACCTAACATAAATGAAACAGTCCTCTTTGTAGTTCGGGTTTTTCACAGAGTCACTTGATGCCGATGGTCATACAGACTTCTGGCTTTTAATCCATCCATCATTGTTGGAACATCATGGTGCTTTGGGTAGATGGTGGTGGCACACGCCACCACCAACAGGACACCGGAAAAGGAAACAGAAGAGAGAGTAGGGTTTAGTACAGATTTTGAATGAATAGTTATTATAATGAATTGGATATACAGAGTATCAGGAATAAATTATAGTGAAGTTATGAGAAGGCCATGTTAAAATGTTGAATAGCAAGTCAATTACAAATAAGGCAAAAGAAGTTAATTAGCAGCAGAAACTGGTCACTAATTAAGAACAAAGTTAGAATGAAAACCTGCAGCCACTGCAGCCCTCCAGGATCGGAGTTTGACACCCCTGCATTAAGACAAATCATTCCCACTCCTAGCTGTCTTATTATTTCTCATTATTAGTACAGTTATTATCGACTGAATGTCAAGTCTGCAAAGATGTCAATAGAAACTCTCAATAAAAGTATGAAAAATGTATTCAATTCAGCTGGGATCTAGTCCAGGCTTGTTCCTGCTTTGTATCCACTGCATATGGAAAAAGCTCTCTGTTCATATTTATCCAGCATCTCAGAATTTCACTTAAGATCTGTCTAGGATAAGAATTTGTCCTGTTTCAGAGTAGGACATGAGAAGTATCTATGAAGCATCCCACACCCTCTCCCGACTAGGAGTACACGTTTGTGTTTGAGAATGAATAACGTCAAGATTTTGACACATTCAGCCATTAAATGGCCCTTGTGATGATGTTTTTTCGTTTTCGGATTTTAATGGTATGCCTGTATCTCAAAGATAATAATGATTATAATAATAATAATAATAATAATAATAATAATAATTGTGAATTTCCCATTGGGATTAATGAAGTATCTATCTATCTATCTATCTATCTATCTATCTATCTATCTATCTATCTATCTATCTATCTATCTATCTATCTATCTATCTATCTATCTATCTATCTATCTATCTATCTAATAGTATTCAAAGTAGTAGAAGAAGAAGAAGGAAAAAATAATGAGGTAGGATATTAGGTTAAGCAGCACATAACTGTTGCCACTTGATCACAACAATAACAAAAACAATACCGTAACCAGACTGGACTGTCACAAAATGAATGTTAAACCCAATAACACTCCTGCTTATTTAACAATGAAAGATTCACAGCCTTACCTTCAGAAAAGTCGCCTTCTCGCTGATATTGCCACAGGAAGCGCCTCATCAAATAAGAGCTATTGAAACTTGACATGGCTATAAGTCACGTTCACTCTTCTAGTGTTTCCTATCGTCTTCCATTATCACATGCCATATCTCTCTCCATGAGCCCCCTTTTATCTTAAATGAGATTTTATTTATCTAATGCCCCTAGAAAAGCTGCATGCCTTCTTGAATCTTCTCAGGGTTGTAAAGTGTAACACAAATATTACAGTGGCTCATGGAATGCAGAGCTCAACATACACAATAGGAAGACTGAGAATTAGCTGATGTTAAGAGCAGGGGTCAGTCCTGGAGTCATTGCTGGGACAACTTCGATTTTCAATATATATAAGTGATCTGGATAGGAATATAAATAACAAGCTGGTTAAACTGGCAGATGATACCAAGATAGATTGATAGGCAGGTAATATCAAATCTTTTGAATCTTTGCTGAGGGACTTGGACAGCAAACAGACTTGGGGTAGATTTGTAGATGATGAAATTTAATGTAAGAAAATGTAAAGTATTACATGTAGGAAGTAAAAATGTGAAATTTGAATACACAGTTGAACGTCTGAAAATTGAAAGTCTACCTTATGAGAAGGAGCTAGAAGTGATAGTGGACTTGATACTATCAACAGCCAGACAGTGTGCAGAAGCCATTAAGAAGGCAAACAGAATGTCAGGTTATAAATGTAGGAAGGAAAAATGTGAGGGTTGAATACACAATGGGAGGTCTGAAAATTGAAAGTACACCTCGTGAGAAGGACTTAGGAGTTCTAGTGGACTCTACACTAGCAAATGCCGGACAGAATGTGAGGTTATATCGTGCTTTGATGTGTGAAGTACAAGTCCAAGGAGGTTCTGCTGAACCTTTATAACACACTGGTGAGGCCTCATCTGGAGTCCTGTGTGCAGTTTTGGTCTCCAGGCTACAAAAAGGACATAGCAGCACTAGAAAATATCCAGAGAAGAGCAACTAGGCTGATTCCAGGGCTACAGAGGATGAGTTATGAGGAAAGATGAAAAGAGCTGAGCCTGTTCAGTTTAAGCAAAAGAAGATTAAGAGGAGATATTAAGTTTTTAAAATTATGAAGGGAATTAGTCCAGTGGATCGAGACTGTGACTTGAAAATTAGTTCATCAAGAACACGGGAACACAGCTGGAAACTTAAGGGTAAATTTCATACAAACATTTTGATGTTTTTCTTTACACAGAGAACCAAAGACATGTGGAAAAAGTGACCAAGTGGTGTGTTAGACAGTAGGACTTTAGGGACTTTTAAAACCAGATGTGATATTTTTTTAAAAGAATTAAGTGCATAGGACTGGTGAGCTTTGTTGTGCTGAATGGCCTGCTCTTGTCTAGATTGTTCTAGTGTTCTAATACCTGCTGCAATACTCTTCCAGTGTTTCCAGCTGCTTTTTCAGAGTTGCATACCATACCTCTCTCTGTAATCCCCTTTATCGTTTAAGAGATTCTATTTATCAAATGCCCTGGGAAACACTGCATACCTTCTTGAATCTTCTCAGGCTTGTAAAATATAATATGAATGTTCCAGTGGTTCATGGAATGTAGAGCTCAACATATCTATCATAAGTCGCATTCACTGTTCCAGTGTTTGCAGTCGTCTTCCCGAGATGCATGCCATATCTCCATGATCCCACCCTTATGTTCTTTCAGATTCAATTTATATAATACCTCAGATAACTCCATCTGTCTTCGTGAACCTTCTTGGGCTTGTTAAGTGCAATAAGGGGTTTCAGGGGTTCATGGAATGGAGTGCTCATCGTACCTGTGTGACATTTCGCTCTCAGTCACCCATGTATCCTGCTTATGTTCAGAGTAATATGCGGGCTACTACAGTACAGTGTGCATCCTAACAATCCGTGTCCTGATACTGTCATTTTACTTGCGATTCACTTATGTGTGCTCAAGTTAGCAATGTATCTATTAGCTATGCCCACTCAGCTCCCACTTTCTGATTAACCTTTTTCGTTTGTCTTTTTTGATTTTCACGTTCCCTTTATTTCCTGTTTTAATAATATGTTGTCAAGACCACCCCAGTAATATGTGGAAAGGATCCTTCATACTTTAGTTGACACCGCCATTGCCTGTATTTCTTTTCCAACAAACATCAAACATCACATACGCTAACACTGAGACTAGTGTTTCCAGTTCCACAGTTTTCCCACCCAATTGGGCTATTTTTGATCAATTTGATCAAAAGAGGAAAAAATGCTCTTTAATGGGTTGCGATTTTTTTGGGAGGCTACTTTTTTAAGAAAAACGCAGTAATGCCCATAATGCGTTCCGAACCTCCCACTGCAACACTTACTGAACCTTTTCATAATAAAAAAGGGTTGTATAATGTGCATAATTTACCAAAACACCAATAATTTTTCTAATGTACTAACCAAAAAGTTATAAAAAGTGCCTAGCCTACCAGAAACAACAATTTCTTACTGTACTCACCATTGAATTTGACATCTTTGGGCTGCAGGAAGGGAGGAGGAGGAGAATGAAACGGAAAGTGATTATTGTTTAGAAGAAGCCTCCTTATGCAAATCTTTTCTTTGTAAAATTGTCGAGATGGTGGATTTCGACATGCTGTACATATTAGCAAGATCTGTCACACAAACAGCACTCTCATATTTCCACACAATTTCCTTCTTCGTTTCAATTGTGATCGCTTTCTTTACCTTCGTTACCTTCTCTTCCTTCCTTAGCAATTATGTGTCTTGCTTGCCATGGTCTTAATACAGTATATATAGATAAATCACTGCACTGACCGAAATTACGTCCACAAACACATGTATCTGGGCTCCGACTGATGCTTACAAACGCTCTCGGCTGTTTGTTTACAATCGCGCAAGCAGATACACGTGACCGCATTTAGGTCATAACGCAAGATGTTGGTCGTAAATCAAGTTGTTCACATGTCAGGCCGGTTGTATATCAAGGGTCGACTATATTGTTTACCATTGTAAAATGCCTCAGGGGTCCCAGCCATATGTTATATAACCATTCTATCACTCTGAAATATCTCTGCTGGGACACCACCCAGCCCAGGTTTTGAAGGTACGTACCTAACCCTCTTGCTCTGACACTGTCCCTCACTTTCAGATGTGTCAATTTGTCTCCCTCAGGTATTGGGTTATTTATTTGGTCAAATTCACTATTTTTAAGCTTTCCTTCAGCTATAAATTTTTAACGACCTGTCAACCCTGGTAAAGATAGCCAGCCCAAGAAACAATATGACAGTGTACAGTTTCTAGCTGCCTATAAGACTTCTGGCCTTTTGTCATATCCCTGATCATTCTGCCTTTTTCCCCAGTAGACAATTCGGTGATACCACCTGGTGCCTAAGATCACTTTCATTCTTTTGTTATTCCTTCTTGGCCACCCCTGACATGTGTTGGACCCCTTGCCTTTTCACATCATTAAGAACCCTGCATTGTATATTTTCAACCTGTCTTTAAGCCTCTTTTGTGTACTTGCACCCCACTTCTGGTACAACTAGTATACATACAGAGCATACTGCCCCCTGGTAGCTAGCTACACTACAACAGGCGGAGTGGTGGCTCTGAGGCTAGGGATCTGCACTGGCAATCGGAAGGTTGCCGGTTCGAATCCCGTAAATGCCAAAAAAAAAAAAGGTACTCTGCTCTGTTGGGCACTTGAGCAAGGCCCTTAACCTGCAATTGCTGAGCACTTTGAATAGTGAGAAAAGCTCTATATAAATGCAATGAATTATTACATTGGCATATGTTTCTCTGAAGTGCACCCTTCTAGTAGCACCTGTAGCCCATTTCACCCCATCACTTATTCACGTCAGGTTCAATTTTATGGCAACTAACCCTAATTTTTTTATCTCGGGAATAAGTGAGGAATAATGAAGTTTACCTCGTATTTGAGTACAGTATACATTTCAATTATATCAATATGAAAGAGTAAAATATTTTTTAATTCTGCAAACCCCCATAATTTTTGTTAACCTTTGAACTGATCTAATTTACACAGCAGATCACATTTTTTGAATATGAATATCTCTTGCAGATGTTCAGGCCAGCATTGTGTGCACCAAGACAACGATGTCCCTGTTTGTGCTGAAGTCTTCGGCCCCAGGCCTTAATAACCAATACCTGCGACTTAATGACCCCCATTGCTCAGTGACATCAAACTCAACACATCTGATTGCAAGTGTATCTCTGAACTCCTGTGGTACTCGTTATAAGGTAAGGCCAGCAGGCTATTGTTGATGTTTTCAGAAAGGGTGTGTTAGAGGTGCTGTATAAATGAAGACATATACTGTATACATATACCAGAACAAGTGAGATTTAATGTAACTTGAAGAGAATGAGAAACCAGTGTCATGGACCTCAATTATAATGGAAGTCTGATTCTTCAGATTCTCAAGTCAGTCACAAATTCTTTTCTTGACCTTCTTCAGTTTGTTCACCAAGCTAACAGGTCAGTAGAAGATGTAGCTAGCATGGCTCTTCACTACATTTGAAGAGAACTGGAAGTTCAGCCCATCACGCCTGCCACTCCTATTTATCTGATTTCTACAAACTTCCATCAACTTTAGTTTTGAGTTTTTTAGTCACCAAAATGCTAATGTCTACCGCAATATGTGGTTTACTTATTCAAAGGTTTCAATGGTTTTGTGTAACAAAAGCCATTCTAAATTTTGTCTAGAATCTACCCTTAACAAACTTCCAATTGTGTCCCTGTGTTTCTTCTTGTAGACCACAAGTCACAGCTGGAATCCACTGCACTAACTGAATGCTTCAGACATGTCACACTGTTTTCTTAAATTTAGAAGGTTCAATCAGTGCTTGATTGCCATACCTGCACTTCTCTGATCTACTTTTATTAGTATTGTTAGTAAATTTATGCATACTGGTGCATACTGGCACTTCTCCACGCTACCTCCAAAAGATAAGCCCCTTCCACCAGAGCCATTCTTAGATTTTCGGGGATCCTTGGCAAAGGTACCTGTTGAGGCCCTGCTGTTTCTATCCGTATGAATGTATGATAATTATTTTATCCATATGAATGCACAATAATTATTGTATCCGTATAAATGCGTAATAATTAGTGATGTATAGCTTATCCTTTTATGACTATACTAGTCATTTAGCCCGTTACAATAAAGGGCGCTAGAACAGTAGTGCATAAACAGTAGTAGGAACAGTCTGTATTAAATGGCAAGGGTCTTTGACCTCATTCTTTTTGTCGGTCGTGTTTTTCTTTCTTTCAGCCTTTCTTTTGTTGATGTTTACTTGCTGAGCTGACCGTTCTTTGTGGGCTGCCGCCGTGTATTGTGTGTCTTTAATTTTCTGTGACAGTAATACTGTCTTGTACAGCTCTATTCAATAAGGGCGCACACAAAAAGGCGAGCTTCAAAAGGGTGACCTCAATTGAGCACGGCGAATAAAGGCGTTCGTAGATAATTTAGTTCAAATGGCTCTGGAATATGTGAAGAGCAACAATGGTGCAGATCTTTATTTACGCGCGCCTTTATTCGCTGCGCCCAATTGAGGTCGTCCTTTTGAGGCTCGCCTTTTTGTGCGCGCCCTTATTGAAGGATACCGTCTTGTACGTCCGCTGGCTTGTACGTCCGTAATATACCTTTAATTTTCTCTGGCGGTAATACAGGCTAGCGCGTCAGTAATATGCCTTTAATCTCCTCTGACAGTAATACTGGCTTGTATGTGGCTGAAATATGCGTCAATGTATTGTGTACCTTTAATTTCCTCTCACAGTAATACTGGGTTGTATTTCCGTAAAACGCCTCTAACTTTCTCTGACAGTAATATCGCGCATCGCACCATGCCCCGCGCATGCGCACTTCACCAAAAGACACCCACACACGGACACCTTGACGCACATAGGGATTTTATATATATACAGTAGATATTATATATATCAGATATGAGAGGAACTTGTTAAAGGAACCTACTGACTATACCTAACGTAGCATGTAAATCAAACCTGTAATGTAAAAACACCTTGTGCACTTTCATTTTTGCAAAGTCTTTGATTAAGTCTGAATAATCGAGGGAGTCGACGACTTCGTGCTCAACTGATATTAACACTAAGCCATTCAATCAATCTTGCATCATGCTTGTTCACAGGTCACTCATTATCAGTTTGAGCTTTGAAAAGCTGCGTTCAGCAGATGCAACAGTTATAGGAATTGTGATACGTAATGCAACAGAGATGTTTGGGAAAAATCTTGCAAATTGTTCTTGTATATGAATTGCAAACTTTTAAGAGCAGAAAAAGTTTGTGAAACCAAATTTGCTAAATTGCGCAATTCGGCACATAAATCGTGAGTATCAACATCGAACCCACTAATTTCATCTGTTAAGATATTGCCAAGAACGTCAAATCAGCTTTGCTCATGCTCATAATGCATCCAAAATTGTGCAGGAACCCAAAATTGTCATAATGGGTTTTCATCTGGTCAGATCGTTCAGTCAATTGACATTAGGGCTTGATCTAACAAGACATGGAAGAACTCAACGCGGAGTGTCGTCATTGTTTCCTCTCTGCTCACGCATAACCATACTGATAATTCCACCACCTGAGAAAATCTGAACATCTGAAACATGGACCTGTCATTTGTATTTGGTTACGGCTAAAAGAAAAAGTCAAGGCAGGGCCCTTCGGCAATGAAGGCCCAAGGTGGTCACCTGCTTTGCCTATGCCTAAGAATGGCCCTGCTTCCACTTTCTGATGTATTTTACTAGTTTCTGGGTATCAGCACACTTTCAGATCTCCAAAGACATCACCAACCCTCAAAGCTCCTGCTTTTCAAATTAGTTTAACAATTTACTTGCATCAGAGCAGTTCAGGAGCTTCCATGATTTCTTGAGGCGCACAACGCTGCCAGTTTCTTCCGAGCTTCCATATTTCTTCAGAGTGCTGTGAAGGTATCTTTGAGGGAGTCCTCCAGCTCTGATATGAGATCTCTAACTTTATGTATGATATATATAGCTTATGTGAAATTTACACTGTGAGGAGACATTCTTAACGAATATTCTGTAGCCGCTGATTAGGCATTTTATATGCTTCGGTGCCTACTAGATTAATTCTTTTATTAGAAAAAGCTTGGCACATAACGAACATCAAGTATTGGCTCTTCTGTATTATCTACATAATTTAGAAATGAGTTACAGAGAGACAATTATGCTTCACATGTGATTCTACTAACATGAAGTAGAAACCTTGAGAACCTTTAAGAAAAATCTGGATGAGCTATTGGGACAGCTTAGCTTTTACCTAAACAAACGGACTTGATGGACTGAATGGTCTTTCATTTGTCACATTTCTTGTTTCTTTGTGTTTCTTATATAGCTCCTCGCTGATTTTCTTGCTTTTTTGTTCTCCTCTCCATCTACCACTTCCTTGTTGTTGTTATTATTTCTTCCACCAATCAGCCCACTCAAATAATGTTGGGTAATTCTCTTTACTCTTTTAGGGAGGATGTTGACGTTTGTCGACATGTAGCTCTGAGGTCGGATGTCAACTAGACTTGACATTTGGGGCAGAGGGCAAAAAAAAAAAGCTGTAAACGTCGATAAAGCTCACTGTTATGTTATAGGTAGACCCTCTATGGACTGTTAGTCTCCTTAACTTGACGTCAAATCCCTGAATGTGTGTGAGTGGCAGAGAGTAAAGAATGTAAATAATGACATCGACATCGGGCAAGAGAGTGAAGTGAATACGCAAAGCAAATCCTCTGTGCATATTATTTATTATATAAATATGTACAATGACCTGCACAATCCTCCATGCATATTATTATTATTATTATTGTTATTATTATCGTGTATTATTTCTGAATCAGACACTGACTTATTGAACTCCGATTTTGACACAAACGATCTGGAGATCAAAAACGAAACTTAGGTCCCCAGCTGATTGTGGTGCTGGACACCTTTATGTAGCTGAAACGTTTGCCCTGGGAGGACTGTACAGACATAAATTCATGAGAGGCAAACTGGCAACTGGACTTTATCAAATGAGGCGGCATGCCAATGGGCATTACGGATTACCGGCCATTCAACTACTTCAAGCTGTTTTTAACAGTAAGTGCCTTTCAGCTTATGAGTGATGAGCCAAACAGGTATATAACAAGTGTGTGAATTTATATATTGTAGAGGCTCATGGAGCTTAGAACAGAGTGACATTTGTCATTAATAAGTATGGTATGTTGATTTAGGTGTGAAACCACTGCTTTGTGTGCTGTTTCAAAAACCGAGCTTTTTGGAAAAATATTCAGCCGAAGAACAAAAGGGAAAAAATAGCCCTAAAAGAGTTAAGATCATAGATATCCAAATTCATCAAGGAATACTATACATATTGCAAACTCCAGAGAATTACATACAAAACATTCAGCAGGCAATGCATGTTGGTGGCACCTCTGCATGTCACAGCAGCCCACGAGGAAATCAACCTAAACTACTTGCTACAAATTCAAAAAATTCTGAAAAAACAACTTGCCATTTTGAACTGTGTTCTTTTATTTAGGTGTTCTGCTTTCATAAGAACTCTTGGAAAATATTTAACTTGTACCACTTTTTTTTTTCTTTTTGTTTTGTTTTAAGGAAAATGATAGAGAGATCATCTTCGAGAATGAGATTACAGCATCTGATCATTTCAATCAAGTCATAAGCAGAAAAAACCATGTGGAGATTCCGTTCAGTTGTTCTTACCCTAAAGTAGAGACAGCATCTTCTTCCTTCTCTCCTCATAAAGCCGACTACCAGTTCTCTGAAGCCGGCTTTGGCTCCTTCACCTTAGTGTTTGAGTTTTATAAGAGCAGCGACTTCACAAGCATCATCAACCCCAGCGAGTACCCGATTAAGGTGGAACTTGGGGAGATAATGTACATGGGCATCAGTGTGGACTCACCGCTTGACAATGTCATGTTGTTTGTTCAGGACTGTAGAGCCACACCTCATGACAACCCTAGTGATCCAACCTACTATGACATCATTACAAACGGGTAAATGTCACCTTTCTCAATCTGTTCAATTTTTTGATAGACTGGTCTTAAGTTAAAAAATGCATATTCCTTAGGATGGTCTCATAATTAAATCTGCAATAATATCAGACATTGACAATTAATTAATCTCCTGCTGTGGTTTTAAGAATTTTGAACCACTACACCTTGTAAAACTCAATAAACTTGTTGACATTTAAGAGTAAGAGTAAATTGAAGGGAAGTGAAACTGACATAGAAAACAGGTGAAATAAAAAAAACAGAGTGAGCATGAAGATTTGAGGCACCCCCGTATAATTTGAGAAATAAAATAACAAAGCAATCTACATTTGTTTAGTAGTTACGTCTTTTCAGACGTGAGTCTAGCCATAGAATTCCTGCAGATGGTGGTGGAACCAGTTAAGAGGTTGGCGGGTTCAGGCAACCAGAAACTAGAAGTGATGTCATGACTTGTCTCGCTGTCGATCATCAGATCTATGGATGAAAAACACAGGACAGACACTAGGCAACAGCGCCAACCCATGGTTGGTGGTGGAATTACAGTCAAATGAGCCATTAGGTTGATTCCCAGTTACACATGTTGGACACACGATTCTTAAAAGAAAGGATAGTAAGTGTTATGACAATCACATCGCATTGTCTCCATTATGGGAGCCTTTTTTTGTGGTTACATGCCATTTTGTGGTTTATTTTATTAAATATTTTAAGTATATCATTGCACATCTGCTATTAACAGGAATTCTCCACCCAAAAGTCAGTGAGCCAGTCATTATCCAACCTGCTATATCCTAACACAGGGTCACAGGGGTCTGCTGGAGCCAATCCCAGCCAACACAGGGCACAAGGCCGGAACAAACCCCGGGCAGAGTGCCAGCCCACCACAGGGCACACACACACACACACACACCAAGCACAATTTAGGATCACCAATGCACCTAACCTGCATGTCTTTGGACTGTGGGAGGAAACCGGAGCACCCGGAGGAAACCCACGCAGATACGGGGAGAACATGCAAGCTCCACGCAGGGAGGACCCGGGAAGCGAACCCAGGTCTCCTTACTGCGAGGCAGCAGCGCTACCACTGTGCCACCATCCACCCAAAACTGATATTTTTTTTCTGTGTTGTTTACCCCATTTACTTTGTAGTGATGGCTGAGAAAAAAGTTTTATCTCATGTTTTTGTGGAGAATGGACATAAATTTTCTCAAATAACAGGAGCCAATAGTGATCATCACTGCACAACAGCAAAAGATATTAAAAACATCCATTCAAAAAATCTCATATTACTCAAGTCATACAATTCGCATGTCTTAATCATATGCTAATAGCATGTAAAACCTATGTATTTTTTGCACATATATTGTTAAAATAGATGTCCTCTGAGGATCTGCCCACGTAGTAGTGAAACAGGACAATCTTATATAAAGAAGTAAAAAGAAATGCAATTCTGGCCAAGCGGGATGTAGGTACACTCCAACGTCAAACGTTGGCACTGTATCTGATCGTGTTCAGCTCTGATGGGAGAGCATCCCCCACATGGGGAGAAGAGCACGTGGCCTTGATAGCTCTGCCAATGAGCAGCTACCCTCTAAAACACACATAGCTCTCAAAAACTTTAACCGTTACTCCTTTACAATCTGTAGATGATGATGTCTGTTGAACAAACAGGTATCACTAGCTAAGTAAAGGCAAGGCGACAACATGTGGTGAGAGGTAGAGCGACTCAAACAGACGCTGGAGCGTGAGTGAGGAGGACACCCCCCCCACCACCACCACCATTGGGCCACAGCATCTCCCTCTGATTCACACAATTAAATCGATACCGCAAGCGAACTATGAGAGAAGCTGCAAAATCAAATGGAATGTTAAGCAAATTATCGACAAAAACCTGAACTAAATCCATTAAGTAGTTCTCTTGTGAAAAGCGGACAGACATACAGACAGACAGGCATTGAATTTTAAATCTACTCTACATATAAAATCCTTAGCCTAAAAGTGCAACAATTTTATGTGACGTTTTTATGTCACGTTTTTCGTCACGCTTTAAATCAGGCTTATTTTAAAACCTACATATGTATGTTTGGTATCATTCTTTTCAGAATTTATTGAACTTTAATGTGATGTTGTTAGATTTTCAGATTCTTATTCTGTTTTTAAATTATAAACTAAAACATTTCAAGAACTCACGTCCCGTGAGACAAGACTTTGTGCCAAGAGATTTAACCACACCCAGGGCCTGAAATAAAAGACAAAGAGTAGGACAGCTGCTGTACAGGCTTTGAAATGTTCGAAGTGCCACATGAGATGCAGATCACGTGGCACAACAGCAGCAGCAAGGCAGTAGCTGATCGAGCAAAGAGGAGGTAAAAAAAGAACTACATTTCTTTCCCATTGTATCACCGTTTAAGAGAGAGTTTTGGAAGAGTGACTGCGTCTCCTTGGGGTGCGTTCAGCCCCCCTCTTCACAACACAAGCGGCAGAGGCGTGAAGTGGCTGGCACGTAGTGCAGGCCCAGGGGGTTGGTGAGTGAAGCGAGCAGAGGGGAACCTCCTAGTATAGATGGATGGATGGATGGATGGATGGATGGATGGATGGATGGACGGACGGACGGACGGACGGACGGACAGACAGATTAATTTACAAGTCCAAAGAGGTTCTGCTCAAGCTTTACAATGCACTGGTGAGGCCTCATCTGGAGTACTGTAACAGTGCTGAAAACGGTCCAGAGAAGAGCGACTAGGCTGATTCAGGGCTACAGGGGATGAGTTATGCGGAAAGATTAAAAGAGCTGAGCCTTAAGACGATTAAGAGGAGACCTGACTAAAGTTTTTAAAATGATGAAGGGAATTAGTCCAGTCGATCGAGACTGTTATTTTAAAATGAGTTCATCAAGAACACAGGGACACAGTTGGAAACTTGTGAAGGGGAAATTTCACAGTAGCATTAGGTAGTGTGTTCGACTTTAGGGGCCTTCAAAACTGAATGAATGAATTGGATCAGACTGGTGAGCTCTGTTGGGCTGAGTGGCCTTTTTGTTATCCAGATTGTTGAAATCTTCAGTGTCTTCAGTGTTGGTAATATAACACCTAATGCATACGCTTAGTGCTAATTGCCTCAGCTTGCTGTAGCCTCATATATACACCATGGAGTGGTGGCTCTGAGGCTAGGGATATGCACTGGCAATCGGAAGGGTGCCGGTTTGAATCCTGTAAATGCCAAAAGGGACTCTGCTCTGTTGGGCCCTTCAGCAAGGCCCTTAACCTGCAATTGCTGAGCGCTTTGAGTAGTAAGAAAAGCGCTATATAAATGCAAAGAATTATTATTACTTCATACTTCTTCCAATTTGTTAACTTGGTGCTGCCTTGCCGGCTCTTTGAGCTTCATGCTGTAGGCTCGTACTTCCATGTGTAGATGTTTAAATATAAGATTCTTTTCCAGTTAAGGTTATGTCCCATACTATTAGGTCTGAAATACTTACCTATTTTGCTCTTTTTTTCCAAATATGAGACAACTGATTCTCATGTCAAATTCTGACCTTCCAGGTGTGTTCGGGATGACACGACAATCATCTTCCCCAGCAACCACAAAGAGTTCAGATTTGGAATGGCGGCCTTCAGTTTTATCGGGGATTACAGCCAGGTTAGTGATGAGCAGACACAACAGAATATTCAGTTGAAATGTGACCACTTATACTCATTGCAAATTGATTATATATATGATTGTTCTTCCATTTTAAGGTATACATGACCTGTAAGGTCATTCTGTGTTTTGCTGGAAGTCCTGGAACTCGATGCTCTCAGGGCTGTGTATCTACTATGCCCAGATACAAGAGATCATTAGCTTCAGAAAGTCAGGAGCACTTCATCTCTCAGGGACCACTCTACCTTTCAAAAAAGAACAATAATCGTAAGTTTGAATTTCCTACTCTTTCCTACTCTGATTTCCACCTATTTAAACATGGCAAGCTAAAATAATAACATGTGCAAAGAAAATGTGCAAATCCAACTCAATTAACATACACAAAACTCATCAACAAAAAGCAAACCTGTGGACTAAAGTAACAAGTGACACGGGTTTTGGTGCCACCTGGAGAAGTTATAAAAGAAGAACATGGATGGGAGGAGAGCATGTTGAAAGAAAAGGTATCTTTAACAGGATCCATGGTAGGCGACACAAGCCACTGAGGTGAATACAAAGGGGCTTGTTCAGCGGTGAATGGAGGTTTGATGGTCATCAGGTGGTGTAGGTGACAGAAAGGAAATCTCTCTGTAAAGTTATTGAGAGAGATGCTGAAGACTGATTTTTTATTTTTTGGAGGTGTTTCTTAAACCTTGTCACGGCACGGTTAGATCTTGCAGCTTTTTCTTTGAACAGAAATATTATAACGTTAAAACATTACAACAGTCTAGAGAAGAACAGACCATTTAGCGCAACAAAGCTCATCATTCGTACTCAATGTCAATGTCAATTTATTTATAGAGCACATTTAAAACAACATCAGTAATGCTGTATCCAAGGCGCTTTACATTAAAACAGGCTTCTTCTTCTTCTTTCGGCTGATCCCAATATGTGTTTCCACAGCGGATCATCTTTTTCCATCTCTTCCTGTCCTCGTCATCTTGCTCTGTCACCCCCATCACCTGCATGTCCTCTCTCACCACATCCATAAACCTTCTCTTATGCCTTCCTCTTCTCCTCTTACCTGGCAGCTCTATCCTTAGCACCCTTCTCTCATTATACTCAACATCTCTTCTCTGCACATGTTCAAACCAACACAATCTCGCCTCTCTGACTTTGTCTCCCAACCGTCCCACCTGAGCTGACCCTCTGATGTCCTCATTTCTAATCATGTCCATCCTCGTCACCCCCAATGCAAATTTTAACATCTTTAACTCTGCCACCTCCAGCTCTGTCTCCTGCTTTCTGGTCAGTGCCATCGTCTCCAATCCATATAACATAGCTGGTCTCACTACCGTCCTGTAGACCTTCCCTTTCACTCTTGCTGATACCCGTCTGTCACAAATCACTCCTGACACTCTTCTCCACCCATTCCACCCTGCCTGCACTCTCTTTTTCACTTCTCTTCCACAATCCCCATTACTCTGTACTGTTGATGATCCCAAATATTTAAACTCATCCACCTTTTCCAACTCTACTCCCTCATCCTCACCATTCCACTGACCTCTCTCTCATTTACACACATGTATTCTTTGTTGTTCGTACTGACCTTCATTCTTCTCCTCTCCTCTCATATCTCCACCTCTCCAGGGTCTCCTCAACCTGCTCCCTACTCAAACTACACAACATCATCAGCAAACATCATAGTCCATAAGGACTCCTGACTAATGTCCGTAAACCTGTCCATCACCATTGCAAATAAGAAAAAAAAAAAATACTGTATAGATAAGTACAGTTAATAAAAATGTATATTGTCCAGATATTTTAAAATGAACTTATTGGGAGTACAATGGGAGAACAAATTGAATTGCCTGATAGCAGTGAGAACAAAAGACCATCACGTCACCTCTTAGTACACCATAGTGGAAAGAACCTTTGCAAAAAAAAGTGAGAGCGCCTCCTGAGAGGGATTTTTCATAAAGGCATCCAATTTTGCCATCACCCTCTATTCCAAAAACAGCTTCCAATGTGTCCAGGGTTCGCTTGCTTTCTTGATAAGCTTTGTTCAGGCATTGTGTGTCTTATTAGACTCAACTAAAACAAAATACGACCAACAGTGAATTAAAGTAAAGGAAAGAAGATCACTTAGAGTAGGGAAGCCATCCGTATTCGTGAAGATCGCTGAAAGCTAGAGAACAGAAATGAGTCTTCAATCTTGTTTTAAACAGTTCAATTGAAGGTGACTCCTTAATGTAATGAGGTAAAGAATTCCACTTGTACATACACACTGGGCTTTATCACAAATCTCTTTTCATAACAAATATATGGCAGCTTACATATAGCTGCGTCTTTTACCAAAATTTTATAGCCCTGAAAATTATACATATCCTTTATCACTGTACATATATATACAGTAAACAAGTCTACCTCATTGTCTTCATTACTTTTCTCTTCCTTCCTTTATCTTCCTCTATAATTTTCAAATGCAGATGGAATCTGAACACCATGACCACTTCTCATTGCCATAGCCTACAGCACATGTATTTATTTAAATATGTCCATACCAGTGTGGTTATTTCATTTCAGCAATTAATTCTTCTCTTTCTTTCCTTTTATTTCTTTACAGAGGTCAGTCTGAATCCAAACACCCTTGTCATTGTGATGGGCTTCATTGCAGCTGTGGCCACTGTGGCCTCTGTGGTCGGGGTTGTGATTTATAAGATAAAAATGTCAAAGGTGGTCCGATACGAACGTCTTCCTCCTTCAGAGCTCTGAGCATCTTTAGAATGAGTTGTCACCACAGTGGATTTGGGCAAAAAGAGGAGAAATTACTGGGAGGAGGTCGTAACTGCGTTTCTGAAATATAGATGTTGACCTGATATATGGTGGTGAGAATCAGACTCTGATTGCGGCAGCTTTGAAAGCCACAGTTAGATTACTTTTGTTTATTTTTTGCTGTAAAATCTACAGGAGTCCATTCAAAGAGAGTGAAATATTGAGAGCAAGTGCTCCACTTTCAAAACCTAATATGTCATTAAACTGGAAATTTAAGGAGCGATAAATTCATCAGTTTCAAGATTCATCCCTCCCATTATAATGTTTGGTGTTTAAATTGTTTCAATGCATTAGAAGAAAATTAGAGTAGGTTGTGGTCAGAAGAGAAGAAGAGCAAAGTTGTTAACAGATGTGGAGCTGACTGACCCTTTGAGAACTTTTACTTTTCAGTTGCTTTGACTCTAACAGTCCAACCTTATTCCTGCATCTCGGGTGTCTGCAATTTCTGAAAAAAATTCTAGCTTAAGAAAATGTTTACTGCTCTGAATTAAAATGTGATTAAAAATATATTTTCAAAATGTCTGTTGTTGTAGAGATGTGTGTTCGATGTTCTTCTTCATCTTTTAAAACAATTCTGCTTGTTTGCATTACTCTTGATTATATGAGAAACAACAATACTGTAGCTGCTGGAATATAAGGTGTTATCAGGCACGGGTAAAGAATTCTCAAAGCCCAAAAGTTTGTTTTAAAAGTATTTAGTGAAAGTTAAAGGCAAATAATCCATACAAGAATAAAAGGAAAAATAGTTACATAAGAATAAAAGGCAAATAAAAAAAGGGTAAAATGTATCTTCTATAAACTTAGCTTTTCTTGAATTTTAGTTATTTCACTACTTAAAGATTCTTAATTTCTTCTTCTGTACGCCTTAGCGTACGGTACGGTACTTAAGTAAACAAGTTTTCTTTATGCGTTATTTCTGACATTCAAAGAGCCCGTAGGCCATCAAGCACAGTCACGTGCATAAGCACGAACACGAGCGCAAGTATGGTCACGATTAAAAACCGTATGCCTATACACCTTATACAAGGCAAGGCTGTCACTAACTGAAGAATAATATTTACTTGAAGCAGTTAGAAAGGGCAAGAATGTACCAATAAAGATCTATTTACGAGGGTTATAGGAACCTCCCATAGATTATGCATTGTCATCTAATAAATATTCATAAATTTTAAAGAACTAGGAAAATGGCTCTTACAAATACAATAAAGGGGGCCCAGAGTCTGAAGACACTAATGGGAAATAATCCCCTGTGGAAAAGGCGCTATATAGGTGTCGACCCGACACAGACTGACACGGAGGCACATGTAAAAATAAACAAAAAGATTTGACATCTTCCCCATGTCCCTCAGCTACAACACAGTCCCAAAAGCACACAAAAGCAAAAACACCACAACACACTCTTCTTCCTCCACTCCTCCAGGGCAGCTTTGTCCTCCTCCTCCCGACTCTGGCGCCCTGAGTAGTGGCTACAGGCTCCTCTTATAGCCCACCCGGAAGTGCTTCAAATGGCAATTAACCTTAATTAGGCTTCACTTCTGGTTGTGGCTGCGTTGCCGCCCACATGGGTTCAGGAAGCCTTGCAGCTCCCCCTGGCGGTGGCCACGGAGCCCAACAGGGATGAGCTCCGGTGTTTCCAAATGTTGGCCCCGATGCAACCCAGGTGGGTTGCCACCAAGTGTTCCGGGGGATATAGTGTGCATCTTATGACTCCACCGGATCCAGTGTCAAAGGGATGGGACCCGGCCATCCGCCACACCCCCGCCCCCCAACTCTTGTCCTCAATTTGGGGTCTCACAAAATATTCATGACGCATTTAGAGCAATAAAACCAGAAATAAAAAAATCCTCGTTGCCATTTTACTGTTTGTTCATTTGCATTCTTTGTAAGCAGATTTGTTATAAAATTCATTCATTGTAATAAGACTCAATCACGAACATAAAGGTTTGGGGAAGTGCAACCCTGTATACTTGAAAAGAAAATTGCAAAATATGAAAATCGCCTTTACAGACAGAAGTTCAAACAGAACTGAGGTAGGACATGATGGTGGCGGATTTATATCATGAAAACAGGAGTGAGTGAGCCAGAACCGGAAGTGATGTCATCATTAGGCGGGCTCTTGGGAGGCAAAAGTGACGTCGTTAAGAGGCAGGTTCTGATGTGGGACTGCAGAGGGAGAAAAGGAGAGATTGTTACTGGACAGCGCCCAACTCCTGAAAAGCACTTACTTTTGAACCTGTAAACCGTCTCCCATGCACACGTGTGACGTCATATAAATCAATTTAAATCCATCTATCCATCCATTATTCAACCCGCTATATCCTAACTACAGGGTCATGGGGGTCTGCTGGAGCCAATCCCAGTCAGCACAGGGCGCAAGGCAGAAACAAACCCCGGGCAGGGCGCCAGTCAATTTAAATCAAACATTGCAAACAAGAAAAATTATGAGAGAATTAAAAGAAATGCCTCTCCACCACTCTCCCACCCATACCCCTCTGTAAAAGAGTTCAAGGGTATAAAAAATCACAATGTGGAGTGTCACAGTGACTGCAGGTTTTCAGGCCCGGCCTTAGGCATAGGCAAAGTAGGTGACCGCCTAGGGCCCCAGCGTCCGGGGGGGCCCCGGATCGACGGCGGCCAGGCCCCCGGCCCGCCCCTCCCCTCGCATGTTTAAATCACATGGGCCAGCGGGGGCGTGTCTGCATGGGCGGCTGTCTATAAAATCGGAGCGGTTTGAGTCAAGATCTCTATGGGTCGAACGTTCACAGAGTTCGCAGGGTGATGACCTCGTAATGTTACAAGAAAACGTCTCCTTGGTCTAATTTTCACACATTTCGCAGAGCTTCCAGGGGGCCCCTTGACCCCCCTTTAGCCTAGGGCCCCATAATACCTAAGACCGGGCCTGAGGTTTTCATTTCAGACACTCTCTTAACTATTAACCAATTACTGCTGCTTTAATTTAAGAATAGAATTTAATTTAATTTAGCAGACTGCACTACTGGAATTGAGGGGGCAATGACCATATGGGACTTCAAGACTCTGCAGTCCTCTGTCCAAGGAAACTGTTTTGTTTTGTATACTTATATCTAATTGTCTAAAGCAGCGTTTCTCAACCTTTAAGTATTTGCGACCCGAGTTTTCATAACAGTTTTAATCACGCTCCCCTAACGTTTTTTTGAAACCCTAATAAAATTTATTCCTATATTTTTTGCTGCCGATACGCCGCTACAAGTTTTAAATTTTCCTACGAATAGTGACATTTTTTGTTACTTCACGCCCACAGTTTGAGAATTGCTGGTCTAGAGGAAGGATTCTTCTTTATTGTTACACACAGAGACCCTAGTTGAGATGTCTGTGTGTGTTCCATACTTGTTTCCAGACATGCTCTTTTATACAATTTTCTTTGACATTTAACAACTCACACCTTGGTTAATATTTATCATATAATTGCTGATTCTCGAAATAAACAATACAGTTATCGGAATAAACATCATGTCCTTATGGAAAACCTCATGTCCATTTTGGACTGTACTTGTCAAGCCCAAAGAAGTTGGCTTAAGCCAAAGTCTCTTTCATTTCCTCCTATTTAGACTTGACTAATAAAATTACCGTATATACTCGAATATAAGCTGAGTTTTTCGGCACTCAAAATGTGCTGAAAAACGTCACCCTCAGCTTATATTCGAGTCAGGTCCCGCTGCCCCCGCCAACCCGACAGAAAGCTGGAGTGTACAGTACAGTGGAACCTCGGTTCACGAACATCTTTGAACACGTACAAATTGGGTTACGACCAAAATGTTTGTCAAACTTTTGCATCTGTTCACGACCACACACTCGATATATGAACAAGCCAGTTTCCCTTTTGGTTTCTGCTCGCCAATGATTTCCGCACGTGTTCAGTCTCACCCTGTTCATTCCCTGTGCAGTGAGCGAAAGAAAGGGAGAACGAGAGAGAGAGACACACACACACACGCACGCAATGAGAGCAAGCGAGAGAGATACCATATTGTTTTTGTTGACCCACTTCTCCACTTACAAAGCTGGTTTACTGTTTTTTTTTTAAATAAATACTCAAAAACATTTAACCTATTAATGCCTCAATTAATGTACGGTAATTTTATTGGTATTTATTTTTATTATTGAAACTTACCAGTAGCTGCTGCATTTCCCACCCTAGGCTTATACTCCAGTCAATAAGTTTTTCCAGTTTTCCAGTTTTTGTAGGTAAAATTAGGTACTTTGGCTTATATTCGGGTCGGCTTATACTCGAGTATATACGGTAAGTATAAAGATGACATGCAAAACAAAGTAAAATAAAACAAATGAAGTAAGTTTTTCCATTAGCTTGAGTATCTTATTCACCAATAAATTATTACTATGCTGAGTATTGTCAGCTTAGTGATTATGCAGACCATGTCAGGTGTGCTTTTCCCAAAAGAAGATTAAATAAAGAAGCATATTTCTGTGAGTGACTATATGACTTCAAATAGCATGGCAAATCAGAACCACTGTGCCCTGATCACAAAATTTCCCAAACACTCCCTGAATCTTCCAACCACGTTCCTCTCTTTTCGGCCATTGAGTCCAAACTTATAGTGAAAGAGACTGGGTTCGATGACGACCACGCAACACATCAATTGCTTGGTTTTTAAGATTTTCAAATTGTATTTCTTTTACTTAATTAGCTCCCATCGGATCTAAAAAAATAAAATGTTAAGAACTGTATGTCTGTCAATTGATTATTCATGAACTAGTGGGGCTAGAACCTTGATCTTCATATTAATCAAAAGCTTATGACCTGATATGTCCTAAAAATTGAAAAAATTTTAGGTAGCCACAAAGTGATTGAGAAACCCAAGGAAAAATCTTGTCTACTTTTCTCTTCACTCTGCACACCTCCATCTACAAATATATAAACACTTTTTTTTGATAAATACTTACACTTACTCAATTGAAGCTTGTACCTTCCTACTTTCACATTTATACATACCGGTACCTGAAACACCAGTGGGTGAAATGAAACCAGGGCCAAATGAACTCATTGTTTTGTTCCCTTCAGATTTTATTTTTTTAAAACATATCATCCTTTCTGGCCGGCACGGTGGCACAGTGGGTAGCGCTGCTCCCTTGCAGTAAGGAGACCTGGGTGTTCGCTTCCCGGGTCCTCCCTGTGTGGAGTTTGCATGTTCTCCCCGTGTCTGCATGGGTTTCCTCCGGGTGCTCCAGTTTCCTCCCACAATCCAAAGACATGCAGGTTAAGTGGATTGGTGATTCTGAAATTGGCCCTAGCAGACCCCCGTGACCCTGTGTTCGGATTCAGCGGGTTGGGAAATGGATGGATGGCTGGAGGTTAGATGTAATTTTTTTTCTTTAAATAAACATACAGGTATGAATACAGAATTGGAACTATGTTAGATGTAACTTTTTTAATAGAAATACAGTTATGAAAATACAAAATGAAAACAAGACGTTAGATGTAACTTTTTTTTATAGAAATACAGGAATGAAAATATATAATGAAAAACAGACGATGGATGTAACTTTTTTAATAGTAATACAGGTATGATCATAGAATGAAAATGAGACATATGATGCACCCTTTTTAAATAAAAATATAGGTATGAATACTTAACAAACATGGAATGTTAGATGTAGCACAACTACCCAGGAGGATCCTAGTTATGCATTTGGCTATGTGTATGTTGTAGCGCATAATTTAGACTGGAGATTTAGCAACAGACTGTCAATTTCTTTGAGACAGCCTGTTGCAAGGTTCCTGAGACTCAGTACAGAAAGTGTAAGTACGGCATTAAGTATATTTTGCATCACAGTACTATCTTTGGTGGCCATTTTGGGCCCAAAAAATTATGTTATACTGAAATTTACATTTCCTTAAAAGGAAATTCTGTTTTGTTGTATAAATGTTTCCCTGGCCCACAAAATGTATTTGTTATTCTGAAAATTTCATTACTTTAATAGGATTTGACATCTATCTATCTATCTATCTATCTATCTATCTATCTATCTATCTATCTATCTATCTATCTATCTATCTATCTATCTATCTATCTATCAAGCATCTGCTGAGAATGAAGCTCATTGCAGAAGGCAATTAAGTAATGGAGAACGATAATGAATAAGAAGACAAGATGCTGAAACACATTCAGTGCATTTACACACACACACAAAACAGGGATAGGGTAAGTAACCCAGTTAAGGCAGACTCCCATTTTTTCATGCACAAGAACCCTTTTGGAGTTCTCCTTTGGCAAAATGCTCTGATGTTATTAAACTGTGAAAAAAAAGAGTTAAATATCATCATCGGCTAAAAACAAGCATGTAGCCTGGGATAATTTTCTTGTGTTTTCTAAATAAATTTAGTCCTTCATGTGCTGTGAAGTAACTAACATTCATCCCCTTTTTATATCCTCGACATGATCCACCGATGATTCAAGGTATGAACCCTGGTCGCTGTCTCATCTGATCTCACTGTTACAACATATCTATGTCACATAACTATATGAACATTAAACTGACATTAATTATTAATATGTTTCCATTACTGGATTTCACTTAGCACACTCTTCTGCTTGGCTGTGTGACTGAACCCTGCAAAGGAGCGTCATACCAACATGTTTGTTCTTGCTTTATGCCCAGTTCTGTTGTAATAATAATAAACACAGGTACTATTACTTCAATAATTATTGTGTTAGGTTGGGTTAGTGGAGATTTGAGTAGGCCCCAAAAGGAGCCCACCCATGCACGGGTACACTTCTAAACGTTAATAAAGCTATTATATACCCGGGCACAGCACCCATTCTTAACCAAGGCTGAATACTTAAAATCTCCCCTACTTAAATTAATAAAACCCTTCTTATCCCATTATTATATTAACCATGAATATGCATAAAATAATTTAAAATTTTAAAACTGCATAATTAATGGTCTCAAAAATAACTACTAACTCAAGGGTTCCTAAATAACATCTAGAGGGATAAAATCCAGTACTTCAAAGCCTCTCTAATAAATCCATTAGGGTTATATATACTAAAATGAAATAAAATAAAAACTAGGGTTAAAACGGAATCTAAAATTGTGTTAGGTTACTCATTATTTTAAAAGTAATCAGACTACTTCCATCCATCCATCCTCTTATCCGAGGTCGGGTCGCGGGGGCAGCAGCTTGAGCAGAGATGCCCAGACTTCCCTCTCCCCGGCCACTTCTTCTAGCTCTTCCGGGAGAATCCTGAGGTGTTCCCAGGCCAGCCGGGAGACATAGTCCCTCCAGCGTGTCCTGGGTCTTCCCCGGGGCCTCCTCCCGGTTAGACGTGCCCGGAACAACTCACCAGGGAGGCGTCCAGGAGGCACCCTGATCAGATGCCCGAGCCACCTCATCTGACTCCTCTCGATGCGGAGGAGCAGCGGCTCTACTCTGAGGCCTCCCGGATGACTGATCTTCTCACCCTATCTTTAAGGGAGAGCCCAGACACCCTGCGGAGGAAACTCATTTCAGCCGCTTGTATTCACAATCTCGTTCTTTCGGTCACTACCCATAGCTCATGACCATAGGTGAGGGTAGGAACATAGATCGTAATAGTTAATATTAATTAATTAATAGTCATAATCAGACTACTTAACTCATGTTACTTTTATTGTGTTAAACCTTCTGTTCCTGAGATTGTGCTCCTGAGCTTAGCACTGTACGTTCTGCTGATCAACATAAATTTAATGATTTCTGAAATATTCAGACGGATTATTTCTGGCAGGATATGGAAAAATGTGATCACCTGAGCATCTGCAACATGAAATTTATTTCCCATTATTACCTGTGTCTGCTGAAAGCATGAACAAAGCAAACACAAGTGCAGAATGACAGGGTGCAACCATGTGCGCAGACTGCAAAATTCTTAACAGTGACCCAGTTAAGGGTTTACATGGCCACATAATCTGATTATTCATGCAGAAATCTACCTCTGTTAATTAGGTTTCTTTAAGGCCAATAACCCTAATTCTCTAACCGGAAAAAGGGTTTACATGGCATTCTAGAAATCAGTTTTCTGTGAAAAACTGGGTTATTGAAGTGCATGTAAACACACCCAGAGAAGTGAAGAAAGTGAGAATGAGGCTGAAACTGCAGTCTGAATGAAGATACCAAAATGGTGCTCAAGAGCAAATCCACAAGGAACCAGTTTTGGTACCCAAAATCACCATCTATATGAAGGAACCAGAAAGACTTTTTAATTATTTAAATTCATAACAGGCTCCATGAATACTATGAAGAATATGATAACAGATTTGTGAAATATCAATGGTTTCTTGATTTTAGGAGGACACCTGTTGCTGCATACAATAACACAGGCTAAGTTTATTGTTTTTTGATCTGTCGGTATCCTGCTAGGCCGTCTACCATACACTCCTAAAAGTAATGGTTCTTTAATAGCACTTTATGGTTCTTTACTGGATTGTGTGGTTCCTTGAATGAACGATTGCTTTACAAAATCACCATTTCATTCTAGGAAGGGTTCTTTGCATATGAAGTTGGCTCTACATCCATCCATCCATCCATTGTCTCCCGCTTATCCGAGGTCGGGTCGCGGGGGCAGCAGCTTGAGCAGAGATGCCCAGACTTTCCTCTCCCCGGCCACTTCTTCTAGCTCTTCCGGGAGAATCCCAAGGCGTTCCCAGGCCAGTCGAGAGACATAGTCCCTCCAGCGTGTCCTGGGTCTTCCCCGGGGCCTCCTCCCGGTTGGACGTGCCCGGAACACCTCACCAGGGAGGCGTCCAGGAGGCATCCTGATCAGATGCCCGAGCCAGGGGCATATCTTGCAACAGCATGCAGAATCAAACACACCTGGTAAGGACTTTTCAACTTTTTACCATCCTGGATTTTCTTTAGCATTGATCCTGGAAAACTGCAGGAAATGGAGGGATAGCAATTGTCCATGTACATGGTGGGATTTGTAAAACCACCTTTAAAGAGCTTGTGTAGCTCATGGGATGTTGAGACCAAGCATTGTTTGTAGCCTACGTGAAAATGATTTAAAACAATATAATAGGGTTAGATAGATAGATAGATAGATAGATAGATAGATAGATAGATAGATAGATAGATAGATAGATAGATAGATAGATAGATAGAAATAATTAGTTAGTGGAAGTTGCTGCAAGGAAACTGATTTCCACAGGGCACAGATATTTTTTTTACCACCGCTAGTCATGAGAATATCGCACTCAGGCCTTCCTTCACCGATTTTGGCCAATAGGTCTGACACTCCACCTTCTTCCTGGGCCATCTTACCAGCATCATAGGCCCTTGAGCAAAATTAGAAAACTTGGGTCCCTGTTTTGATAGCAAAACAGAAACATACATAGGCATCAGAAACATCGTGGGCACCTATGCTCCTGGGGCCCCCAGCCAGTACCCACTGTGCCCATACATTACAACGGCCCTGCTTCTCTTTTTCTTCCTCTTAAACTCAGTAATAGCAGGCACAACTCTTCTTTCATCACCAGAGTCTCATGTACATTTGCTGTGACTTTGTTAGCTATGCAACACTGCCACTCATTGACCAGTAGAATATCAACATGCTGATTGAACAGGCCAAAACAAGCCGAAATGGGTTTTGGTCGCTCACCGTGTATATATTTTCTGCTCAGTGATTTCACATGGTAAGTATAAATCAGACTTCAAACTGTCAATTAAAAACCCCACTTGCCATTTGCAACATGGAACCACAACATGTGTTCTTTTCTCACAAGTTATAAGAAAATAGCACTGTGATGTTTTCTAAGGTCCCACGTGAGTACTTTTCACTATTATTATGTAGAAAAATGCAATACTCTCTCAGAGAGAAAGAGGTTAGAACAACACAATGAAACAGCACACTGCTGCATCCACCTCATGACAAACCAACTCAGGATCCCAGATTAGGACCTGAGTGCAGCCATGCAACAGGTGACACCTCAGCACCACACCAGTTCAGATGGAATGAAACCAGTGTGAGGTTTTTTATGGTGGCTGGAGTGCTAATTTTGCCACCAGCCGCCGGGTTTTCCCTACAGGTTTGAGGGCCTACATGCAGGGCTGGATGCAGATTGATGTCATACCCAGGACAGAGCAATTGCAGGTTAAGGGCCTTGCTCAAGGGCCTAACGACGTAGGGTCACTTTTGGTGTTTACGGGATTCGAACCGGCAACCTTCCAATTGCCAGTGCAAATCCCTAGCCTCAGAGCCACCACTGCACTCTAATACTCTCTTAGTATTTTGATAACTCAGAGATTTGTCCCAGCCTTACTTCAGGTATGAAGTGATACAAAGAGGCCCTCTCTGGTTATAATACGTTATTATTTCAATTTCAGTTTGGCTGAATTCAGTTTATTTTCTAATATACCTTTCAGTTACTGTGGTTGCTTGTCTAACTAGAGCACGAAAAACAAAAGTGCACAGTGCAGGGTACACCAGCATAGTTCAGCAAACACAAATCACTAAACAAAGCAGTGGAAAGTGACAATTATAACTGACTAGCAAAATACCCGCGCTTCGCAGAGGAGAGTAGTGTGTTTAAGAAGTTATGAAAAAGAAAAGGAAACATTTTAAAAATAACGTAACACGATTGTTAATGTCATTGTCGTAGGCTTATTTTAGTATTGAGAGTGAATTTGATGATTGTAAAGAGTTTAATTTATAATTGTAAATGTTGTGTATGAGAAATACACATTTTTAGGTTGTAAGGATCTCTTTGTAAACGACGTTTGCAGTTCTGCCCTCAGGCTGTAAAATGACCAAGCTGTCTGCTGAGCTTAAGGTGGGAGTCGGTGAAATTGTGATCGACGGTGATCACCGGAATAGACATGTTATTTGGGGTAAACTTGTACCCGTTAAGAAGGAAAGTACGAAGGAAGGCGAGAAGCGGTGGAGCAGGGAATAAAAAGCAGAAGTCAGCACCAGAATGATGTATGTGAGCAAGTAAAGAAGCCCAACAATGTCAGCCTTGAAGCGGTGGAGTAAATGAAAAGGCAGGAGTCACCAGCAGGAAGACGTGAAGGAAGGCGAACAATAACAGGCTTGAAGTGGTGGAGTAAAGAAGAAGGGAGCAGTGAGCATGACAAACAGCTGAGAAAAGTAAGGAAGTGAGTAAGGAGGCACATGATCGCGGGATGTCATTAATGTATATAGGCAGGGAGCCAACCACGTGGTAGATGCACGGACAGCGGCTGTGCGGAAAAAGGAAGGGGGACCGGGGGCTGGCCTTGTGTGTCTCTGTTGTAAAATAAATCGTCTGTTAACGGAAATAAGGAATGCAACCACGAAAAGGAGAGGTCAGTTCCGAAAGTTCCTTATGGCATAATGGTGAGAACCGCCAAAAAGAAGACGTTATTTTTGAAAGTTCGTTACAGGGCACGGCGCAATATGAGACACACTTAACGTTTTTAAGTACAGTGTAAAGGATGAGCATGGGAAATTTGGGCTTTCTACGTATATTGGAAGTCGCAGAAATAGTGAGGACGAGGTTTCCCCAAAAGGAATGAAACCGCCAAAAGGATGGGTCATTTCAGAAAGTTCCTTACGCCATAATGATGAGAACCGCCAAAAAGAAGACGTTATTTTCTGACCATGGGAAATTTGGGCTTCCTGTGTACAGTATATTGGAAGTCGCAGAAATAGTGAGGGGGGGTTTCCCCTAAAGGAATGAAACCGCCAAAAGGAAGGGTCAGTTCAGAAAGTTCCTTACGCCATAATGGTGAGAAACACCAAAAAGAAGACATTATTTTCTGACCATGGGAAATTTGGGCTTCCTATGTATATTGGAAGTCGCAGAAATAGTGAGGAGGGGTTTCTTTATCTATATATACAGTTTAGGGGGTACATCCGTTTCCTCACCTTGGGTGTTGCAACTGGACATGAAACATACCTTACTTTTGTAAGTACACTGCAAGTAATGAGCATGCGAAATTTCAGCTTTCCACCTATATGGACTGTGGTAGAATTAGTGATGAATCAGTGAGGGCTTTGCCTTTTATATATATAGATGTTACATAAACAATTGCATTGTGACATTGATATCTGTTTATCATAACAAAATATTAGAATGGCTTGTATACCCAAATTCCTGTCTAACATGCGCTTAGACGAGTACCAGCGTACCTACAGGAAAAAGAGATGAGTGAAAAATACCAGGGGCCTCATGTATAAACGGTGAATATGCACAAAAATGTTGCGTATGCCCATTTCCATGCTCACATCGCGATGTATAAAATCTAAACTTGGCGTAAAGCCATGCACATTTTCATACCAGCTAAATCCTTGGTGTACGCAAGTTCGCGGTTTTGCAAACTGGCGGCACCAAGCATCAAAGCAGTGTGGTTTCCCTTTCTTTTTTAGATCCACATCCCTGATGCAGCTTTCTCAAATACAATGAAATTAATCGCATATTGTTTATTAGTTTTAGGTATCTGATTGTAATTAACCAGTAATAATATAATGGTCCACAGAATGGCCAAACTATTCCAAATACCATGGCTGCTTTAGCATTGTTACTCTTAAGTACTGTATTTATCACACTGTATCTGAGTGTGGAATCCCAGCTCTACAGCAGCTGATCGGAAAGAGAATTATCAGTATAGAGCGGCTGCTGCTTCACCACCTGAGGCCACAGGTCCAACACGCCCTCGACCCTCTGCAGTTCGCATACCAGGAGAAGGTGGGAGCGGAAGATGCCATCATCTATATGCTGCATCGATCCCTCTCCCACTTGGACAGAGGCAGTGGCGCTGTAAGAATTATGTTTCTAGACTTCTCTAGCGCCTTCAACACCATCCAACCTCTGCTCCTTAGGGACAAGCTGACAGAGATGGGAGTAGATTCATACCTGGTGGCATGGATCGTGGACTATCTTACAAACAGACCTCAGTATGTGCGTCTCGGGAATTGCAGATCTGACATTGTGGTCAGCAACACAGGAGCGCCGCAGGGGACTGTACTTTCTCCGGTCCTGTTCAGCCTATATACATCGGACTTCCAATATAACTCGGAGTCCTGCCACGTGCAAAAGTTTGCTGACGACACTGCTATCGTGGGCTGCATCAGGAGTCGGTAGGAGGAGGAGTATAGAAACCTCATCAAGGACTTTGTTAAATGGTGCGACTTAAACCACCTACAACTGAACACCAGCAAAACCAAGGAACTGGTGGTGGATTTTAGGAGACCCAGGCCCCTCATGGACCCCGTGATCATCAGAGGTGACTGTGTGCAGTGGGTGCAGACCTATAAATACCTGGGAGTGCAGCTGGACGATAAATTGGACTGGACTGCCAATACTGATTCTCTGTGCAAGAAAGGACAGAGCCGCCTGTACTTCCTTAGAAGACTGGCATCCTTCAACATCTGCAGTAAGATGCTGCAGATGTTCTATCAGATGGTTGTGGCGAGTGCCCTCTTCTACGCAGTGGTGTGCTGGGGAGGCAGCATTAAGAAGAAGGATGCCTCACGCCTGGACAAACTGGTGAGGAAGGCAGGCTCTATTGTTGGCATAGAGCTGGACGGTTTGACATCAGTAGCAGAGCAACGGGCACTCAACAGGCTCCTATCAATTATGGAGAATCCACTACATCCATTAAACAGTGTCATCTCCAGACAGAGGAGCAGTTTCAGCGACAGACTGCTGTCACTGTCCTGCTCCACTGACAGACTGAGAAGATCATTCCTCCCCCAAACTATGCGACTCTTCAATTCCACCAGAGGGGGTAAACGTTGAACATTATTCAAGTTATTGTCTGTTTTTTACCTGCATTTTTTATTACTCTTTAATTTAATATTTTTTGCTGCTGGAGTATGTGAATTTCCCCCTGGGATTAATAAAGTATCTAAGATAGCCTGGTGAGATTTCACCCTTTGTAGTGCCCATTAAACACCACTTTTAATTCTATTCATTAGATATGGGAGTTTGGCAAGACTGGCAGGAAAATATGACAAGTGTACCCACTTTGATCAGAACAAAACGTAACTGCAATCTAACAAAGGTGTATATCTTGTCTTAAAACTGTGTAACCTATTTGTATGCTCGTTGAAAATGTGGAATGTGATTTTTTTTAAATGATTCATTTTAATGAGACCACTCAATGTATATCTTGTAGGATACTGTTTTCTTCTCAGCAAAGAATAAATTCAGGCGAATAAGCAGCCAGTCGATTACACTGCACAACAACGTTTTTGCTTCTTGAACACTGTTGGGTGTTTCTTATAGATTTTTGGGTGCTGATCATGAATATCAATTCGTGAATTTCCCCTTGGGATTAATAAAGTATCTATCTATCTATCTATCTATCTATCTATCTATCTATCTATCTATCTATCTATCTATCTATCTATCTATCTATCTATCTATCTATCTATCTATCTACAGCACACGCTTCCTCAGTCATGCTGCCTATTTGAACTGCTCCCATATGACAAATGCTTCAGCGCCTTTCCTGTAGGGACCTCACGGTTCAGAAAAAGTTTCATCCCAAGAGTCAGTTCATCAAGTACTCCTTGTAGAACTGTTTGTACTTATAAGTACAATTACCTCACTGTAAACTTGCAATACAGTTATAATATAACAAACTGAGCCACTTTACAAAGCGTGTATTTACATATGATGACGATATAATTTAAAGATGAAATGTAGCAAAATATGTTTATTACATTATACAGATAAAATGTTTACGTCTTTTAAATAATCTATATTGTTGATAATTAAACATGTGAGGACACGGTGGACAGCGGTAGCGATGAGCTGGCGCCCTATTCAAGGATTGCTCCTGCCTCGCGCTGTATTCTTGTTCTAAGCTTACAGATGGCTTAACATCAATTACAGAGATGATTGTGTGGCGATTGGGTACTTGGAGAAAGAAAAGGAATGACAGGAATTGGGGGTTAGTATGTTTGAGATCGACAATACTGCTGCAATAAATTATTTCATCAAAGGTTGCGCACAGTGCAGCAAGCATCTTGCGTGAGGCAGGAACAATCTCTGGATGAGGCGCTAGCTCGTCACTATCACTGCGCCACCGTGTTCCCATGTTTAATAACATGCTTTAACTGAAAATGATATCAAGTATACATCTCAGTGTTTAATTTATTCAGAGAGCTGTAATATCACGAATGTAATGGATTTTGTGTCCTGTCAGATAAAGAGAAAGCCTGTTTAAGAAGCACATAGTGATTCACACACAGAGCACATAGAAGAAAATACAAAACAAAGCATTTAATGTACTACTTTAGTTATGATGGTATTTGAGAAACTAGCAAATTAAACGATTTTAAGATGAAGTTTATGATGTTCTATTTTAATGACAAAATAAACTACGTGATTAAAGTGGAAATTGTGAGGTTAAAGTTGACATTTCAAACTTTTTTTCCTAATGTGTGCCTATTTTTTTTTTCTTTTCTCTGTACCCTAATAAGCTTTCATATGACACTCAGACGGTGGGCTACGACTCAATTTTTCACAGCGACTTTGATATCTGACAACTTTTTTATTTCAGGCACTGTGCAACTTTGTGAAGTTTATGTCAACTTCCTTTTGTTGTTTATACCACTGTTTAAACCAACAAATAGTACGTTTTCCTTGCCTCCACTTTGTATTCGCTGAATTTCTTCTATTTTCCCCTGTACTTTTGCCATTATTTTTTCATGGAACGCTGAGCTTAAGGGCTATTTATATTAATTTTCATAATTCTGGGAGGAGATTGGGAGTGGCAGCAGGCGCGTGCACGTGCGTTACTTTTCATGATGACTGGGATTTATGTAGTGGAAGAACGTGGAAGTTGACGTTCACACAGATTTACGCATCTGAATTTTTTTGTGCGTACGCACATTTTCGCTTTTGTCTGTACACCATGTTTTAGTGTGAATTCTACGCATGGCGTTATGCATGAGGCCCCAGGTCCCTGGAGTATTATGAAATGTTTAAACACATAAACTTACCAAATATGTATGACCACATTGTCTTAATTGACGTTTCACTCGATGCCTAAATTACTAAGGTTTTTAACAAACTCCTAGGCTTGGGTGTAAACCGGTCCTTATGTTTTTAGCTACTCGATTTTTTACGAATAAGAAACTGGGAGTGAAGGTGAGGGTCACCCCTTTAAGTCCATCCCCTTTAAGTATGGGAGCCCATAGGTTTGTTTTTATCCTGTGTGGAAGCCAGCCCCAGACAGCCAGACAGACACCGGAACGTCTACAAAAAGCATGTGTTTATTCATATCAAGTCCACACAGTACACGGTGCCCCTGAACCACACACCCTCTCATGGGCCTTCAAATGGTCCTTCACTGCCTCCACTCCTCTCCACCAAGCTCTGTCTTCTTCCTCCTGACTGCAGCTCCTCAATGGAGGGAGGCAGCCCCTTTTATGACCATCCAGAAGCCCTCCAGGTGTCCTCGGTATTCCTTCCACCAGCACCTCAGAGTGTGGCGGAAGTGCTGATGTCCGAGGGCACACAATCGTCCGGGCGCCCCCTGGCGGTGGCCATAGGCCCTGATAGGGTTGAGCTTCTATGCTTGAACTCCGTGGCCCCCATACCAGGTGGGGCAGCTGCCCTCTCATGGTCCTGGGAAGGCACAGTCCCTCTCCTGGTCCGTTCAGGTATGGCAACTGGGCACAAGTCCAACCGACCACCATACCTGTTACGTTACAACAATCAGCCACATTAAAAGCATTGACTGGTGAAGTGAATCACATGGTTTATCTCGTTACAATGGCATCTGTCTAGGGGTGTCATATATTAGGCAGTACGTGAACAGTCAGCTCTTGAAGGTGATGTTTTGGAAGCAGAAAGAATGGGCACACGTAAGGATAAGAGTCAAATTGTGATGGACACACAACTGGTCTTGTGTGGGTATTCCCAGAGTGCAGTGGTTAGCAACTACCAAAAGTGATCCAAGGATGTACAACGGATAAACTGGCAACAGAGTCATGATGCGTGTGGGGAGCGAAGGATAGCCCGTCTGGTCTGCTCCCAAAGAAGAGCTACTGTAGATAAAGATTGCTGAAAAACTTAACACTGGCCATGAGAGAAAGATGTCAGGACAAAGTGAATATGGGGCCGTGCAGTCACAGATAACCCCTATACTCTGTCGAAAGTGCCTACAATGGGCATGTGAGCTTCAGTACTGGACCATGGAGCAATGGAATATGGTAGCCTGGTCTGATGAATTATGTTTTCTTTTAGATCATTTGGACAGCCAGATGCATGTGCCTGAGAAAAAAGCAAGCCAACAAATGCACTGTGATGCTTTGGGCAATGATCTGCTGGGAAACCTTTGCTGTTGACATTCAGGTGGATGTTACTATGACACATAAAGCTTATCTAAAGATTGCTGTTGACCATGTCTTCCCGGCAATGGTGTTGCCTGATGGCAGTGTCCTCTTTCAGCAGGATAATATGCCCTACCACACTGCAACAATTGTTCAGGAATGGCTCGAGGAATATGACAAAGAGGTAAAGGTGTTGGCTTGGCCTCCAAATTCCTCAGATCTCAATCTGATTGAACATCTGTGAGATATGTTTTAAAACCTGATCCAACCTGATACATGGAGGCCTCACTTCACAACTTACAGAACTTAAAGAATCTGCTACTAATGTCTTAGTGCAAGATAACACAGGCTACTTTCAAAGATCTCGTGGAGCCCATGTCTCTACGGGTCAGAGCTGTTTTGGTGGCATGAGGGAGACCGACACAGTATCAGACAGGTGGTTTTTAATGTTGTATCTGATTGGTGGATTTTTTATAAACAAACTACTACATTTTGCAGCTGGATTCTTTAAGGCTGGTCAGGTTTTCTGATGACACCACTCTAGTGGGTTTCATCACAAGCAATGATCAGACAATATGCAAGAATGAGGCAACAGAAATTGTCCAAGAACAGGCAGTAGCCTAAATAATATGGAGTTAAAGTACAAGAAACAAAAGAGTTATTAGTTCAGTCCAAGCAAGGCAGAAAATCAGCACTCAACTTTTTATATCAAAATCCTGATCATAGAGGAATACTTTCAAATTCCTTGGCAGAACAACTTCCAGTGGTCTAATATGGGAAATAGCCACTTATGATATAATCAAGCGAGATCACCAGAATCTGTTCTTTCTGACATATTTATCTCTTTCTGGGTATGGTCAGAAGAATAGAAGGCGGTTATCAAAAACAGCTGACATTAAGTGGCAGGTGTCTAAACATTGAGAAAAGTTTTCTAAAATGTTTATTTTACATGGCAGCAAAGACTGTGAGATGAACTGACTTAAATATTGTGACAGTTCTATACCTCTTTTAATTGCAATACAATGACATTTGGACATTGGAAACTGTCAACATGTCACAGGTGTCTGGTCACACTTATAAGTAATCTAACTTAGACACCATTAAAATATCCGACTACGCCACCCAGTTTTATTAAGAGACTGGGAACTCCTGAAATTTACCAATAATAGCACACAGGTTTCTTTAAATTGGGCGGTGAGTAAACACACAATGAAAGACACAACAGTAATTTCAGGAAAAAACAACAGTAAGTTCTATTGTACAAGACAATATAAGGTACATTAAAAAGATAAATGAACATAACAGAACCTAAACGTATCAGGAATTAATGTCCTTTTTTTAAAAGGAAAATACACAGTCCACACTCTAAAAGTCCGTAAAAAACAAGAATTGGAGGATACAACCTTTAGTGGTGCAGAGTCCAGTTTGGGCACTGTGTTACCCCAACACTTAATTGTTCATGGATGCACTCTGTTACCCGGCAGAAGGCTTTGTCAATTTGTTGACTCCCTGTCAGCGTCTCTTCGTTGTTCCTTTTTCTTCCACTCTGGGCTCCTTGTGTTGCTGGGACCTAGGCACGCCTCATTCCTCGTCTGTCAGCTTCGCTTGGTCCTCTCATGCGGCTTCCCTCTTTCGCTGGACCCACAACTGGCGTCTCCTTGCGGAGCTGTCCCTTCCTCCCTGGAAGTATATGTTGCTGTCCTTGTGCCTCACGTCGTGCCAGCCAGGTACCCTTGTCTGCCTGCGAGCCCCTGTGCCCTGTCTGAGTGTCTTGGCAGCGTTTCCTGTGGGTTCTCCCTCTTGACTTCTGCTGGCCAGCAGTTTATATTTACTTCACCCATCTGTTGTCAGTCCTGGACAAACAGTCTAATCAATGGCACCTCTAAATTGCCTGGGTTTAACAATTAATAAAAACATAAGTTAACAAAATGTATGGTTACCAAACATTAATAAGTTCAGATATGCTGATTAGGAACCAATGATTTCCAAGCCAGGTAAATACAAACATTCTCTAAGGTCAAACTTCAAAGCAGTGATTGCCTTGCAGGACAGCAAATACCACTAATAGGTACAGATAGCCTTTTAACTTCTCACCCCCCCCCCAGTCCTAACAGTGGTGCTTAATGGAACCACCCAGTGCACAAAAAAAAATGTAAAAGTGTCCCCCTCTGACAAACACTCAATTAAATTGGGGGGTTTAGGGAGGGATTCCCCGTTGAAAATTCTCAATCTGGTTCCTGCGTTCACTGGCAGTCTAAAAACAGGTGCCAGGACAGTGAACTGTGGATCGACCATCACAAGATAGTGAAAGTTGATTGAAAAAAGTGGGGATCATCTTTGAAGACTTTCAAAGAGGTGTCGGTACTTACCGTCCCCACTTCAAACACATCATCTCCAAGATGACAGAGGTCATATCTGACAGAGCATGCAGCACAACTCCTGGGTCCTCATGCATAACACCGTGTGTAGAACTCACACTAAAACATGGCATACGGATAAAAGTGGAAATGTCTCATGATTCAATATTGGCGCAACTTCAACTTGATCCCCCCGATTACAAAAGTTTTGATCGATTTTTTGACTACACATTTTCTCCCGGTTGCCCTCTGTTATTGTGCTAGAACATCTAGCATAACAAGGGGTGTTTCTATTCCAGCTATAACCTGCCATTTTAATGTCAAGGGCACAAGAATGATTCAAAAACAACAACATCTTGCTTTACAGGATGAACAAAAAAACAAAAAAAAATATAAAAATAAGATTACGCAATACTAAGTAACAAAGAATAAAGTAAAGTCTGATGGCCAGGGAGGACAGAAAGAACAACAAAAAACTTCAGAGGGCTGGACAAAAAAATCTGCAGGGGTTCCCAGACCATGAACCACCCAGCCCCGACAGGGCATTCTACCTACATCAGGTCTTAGGGACTGCCCTGATGAGGTGACAGGGTGAAGATCGCTACCACAGAAAACCAGAAAAAGAACAGCAGAGAAAGTATGGGATAGTACGGCTTGTGGAGATATGAGAAAAAATAATAATTAAATGCATATACAGAATATCAGGATTATACTAAAATGAAGCTTTCCACACCAGTCTTTGTCAGATAGGCAAACTGTAGTGGGTCCAGGTGGTCAATGGCAAGAGGACTCAAATAGTCCGAGACTGGTCTCTCAAAGAGTTTCATGATGTGAGACATAAATGCCACTGGTCTGTGGTCATTAGGTGAAGAGGTGCTTGCCTTCTTTGGAGCAGGAACAATGCAGGATGTTTTTTCTACAGTAGTGCACTTTCTGAAGCCTTAAAAACAGACTGAACAGGTGATAGATAAGTCATGTCGGGTCGGGGAGCATGCACTGATTGCAGCACCCACCACCCCACAAAACATCTCGGGATTCCTGTTCGCAACCCTCCAGAGGCAGACATGCAGGCCAGTCCCATCCCCTGAAAATTACCATCTATCTGCCACAGCCAGGTGTTATGTGGGCATCCCCTTGGCTTGGTCCAGCCACTTGGGCCCTCAACAATGAATCCTTCAGGAATTGCGCCACATGGCCTTAGTGCCATAACTAATGCTCCCTCACCATGCAGGTAATGTGCCTCATTTGGGACTCCATGAGCAACCTCTCATTCGACTCAAAGTCAAACCAGCGGTACCCAAGGATTCTCCATAGAGACACAGTACCGAAGGAGTTCAGTCTTTGTCTCAGGTCACTGGATAGCGTCCATGTCTCACTACCATATAGGAAAACATGGACCAATAGAACTCTAAAGACTTGGACCTTCATCCTTTTGCACAGATATTGGGAGCGCCACATTCCAGTGACCTTATGTCTCCCCATGCTAATAATAATAATGCATTTTATTTATAGGGGCACTTTACATTAGCAGTAAATCTCAAAGTGCAACATAAAAAGATTAAACAAAGGCAAGGCAAGATAAAAACAGAGATAAAACAACAATAATTATAGCATTCTTGTTAATAAGCTTTCCTAAATAGAAAAGTCTTTAGCTGTTTTTTAAAACAGCACACAATCGGCTGTGTTCTCAGGCTCTCTGGTAGGGCATTCCAGAGCCGTGGAGCAGCGGCTGCAAAGACTCGGTCACCCATTGTATGAAGTTTGGTCACAGGGGGGCAAAGGCGGTAGGTATTTGTAAAACGGAAGTTTCTTGTAGTGGATTGTAATATAAGGAGTTCTTTAAGATATTGTGGATCATTTCCATGGATACACTTGTGAGTGAGTAGACAGAGTTTGTATTCGATACGGAGATGGATATGGAGCCAATGAAGTGACCGAAGGATTGGTGAGATATGTTCATATTTCCGCACCCTCATCAGGATTCTTGCAGCACTATTTTGAATTTGTTGGAGGTTTTGAAGGCTCTTGTTGGGTATCCCGATGAGGAGTGCATTACAATAGTCCAGTCTGGATGAGACAAAGGCATGAACCCGCTTTTCAGCATCACAGAGGGAGAGGTAGGGACGGAGTATGGCTATGTTTCGGAGATGAAGGAATGCAATTTTACTGCTTAGCAAATCACAGCATTTGGTTGGCTGAATATTCGGATGTCACAACAACAACATGAACTGGAAATCTTTTCATAGTATCAATGTGCAGGAACAGACAGAAGCACAAGTATGTATACTCCATACAGATATGAAAGTACTGTCGCAGTGGAGGCTTTTGTCCACCTCTTGAACCCTCAGGTACCACTCCAAACACCAGGTAAAAATACAATTCTTGTTAATTGTGCAATCACGTGCCCAAAGCACCCTCCACTCCACACTACTCATATATTCAATAATCACCAATACAAAACTCTTTCCTCCTCGCCCAGACACTTCGCCACCCTACCTCCCAGCTCAGCTCAGTGTCTGGGCTTTCCCACAGTCCTTTTATACGCCCTGACCCAGAGGTGTTCCTGTCCGACAGTCCACAGTTCCTTATTCCTTCCGGGTCAGGGTAAACAGTCCTTTTCTTCAACCCGGGAGCACGTCGTTTCTTCCTGTCACGTGACCATGACATACCCCTGGATTATAGGGCACATAAGAGCCCACGAGCCCTCCTATAGCGACTCCTGGTGGCCCTCAAGGTATCCAGCAGGGCTGCGTATAAAAACTACATAGTCCATGAGGCCCTGCTGGAACTCGGGGCACGTTCACGCTGTTGGGAGAGCTCCTCCTAGCGGCCTGGGGGTGAGAGCCGGAATAGAAAGCCGGCAATACACCACAGTACCTTCTTTTCTGTTGTTAAGATAATATAAGATGCCACACATATAATTAGAAATGTTAAGGCAGAATATCTAGGGATGTCAAGTTTGAAAAGGGCAAGTTGCCATTCAAAGTGTGGGTATTGTTCCACGTGTTTTTCAGTTAATTTGTACATGAATGTAATTAACCTTTGGTCTCTTTTGTTTTGTGCTTATAGGATTCAGTCATGGGTCTTAAAATTTTTGGATATCATTAATATTGCAAAACAGAATAGCAATGTTTACTTTTTGCACAATTCAATAATTTCCAGCACAGAGTTTACAAGAATTTAACTGATTAACTGTTTTACGCACTCTCTCTATCAGTGATATTCCTCCACAGCATCTCCCTGTACTTGGCTGCTGCTGCTGCGTTGATCATCTTTTGGAACATATGCAGATAATCTTCATGCTCTGCCTCCAGTACCTCTTGCTCTGCTGGCATGAAGGTTGTTCCCTCTGTTTCTCAGACTTGTAGTCTATTGTTAATTGGCTGTTCAGGGCTCGATTTAAAGGGACCAGTAACGGCGCACTTCATGATAACGTGCAGTGAATACACTTGACTTGAGTATTCCTAGTTTTCATCCTCTTTCTCTTTACATTTACCATTTGTTTGCTCAGAGGTTGATGTGCTTGCTGCTTCCTGAGCAGCTCTTCTTTTCTCCACCCTAGCAGTCTGCTTCTTCTCTTCTTTTGTCTGCATCTTTTCACGTTAAAACTGATTAAGTCAGTGTTTGTGTTGCAATTACTTAGTACGTTTTCTTTAATTTTTCAATTAAACTGGAAATTAAGTCTTCAATCGGTCTCAAGAATGATTTAAGATATGAAGAGGTAGGGGAAGTGATAGCGAAGGTGGTAGGGATAAAAACGGCACCTGTACACATGGGCCGCACGGCCGCCCTGCTGGCCACTGCTGACAGTTGAACCTATAATAAAATAAAATTAAAATTAAAAGAGAATTAACTTTGGAGGTAAATTGTCACCCTGAAAGCCGATAGTAGACGTCATGTAGTACATGTGTGCCAAATTTCAGGTTAATAGTTCAAACGGTTTGCGAGCTACAGGTGATTTAAAATCCTAGATAGACAAACAAACAGCCACGGTAGCGCATTATATACAGTATTTACTCGTGTACCATGCGCCCTCGTGTAAGATGCGCACCCCAATTTTTACAAAGAAAATCGCAAAAAAAATGTTCCCCCTGTGTACGAAGCAGGTTGTGATTGTAAAGGAAGCGTTTAGGGCCCGTTTTCCGTGAAATGCACTTCTGTTTTTGTTGCATGATGAAAGAGCGAGCGAGCGAGCGAGAGAGACAGAGAGCGCGTGTGAGCGAGCGAGAGAAAGCGAGTGAACGGGTGAGAGAGAGAGAGAGAGAGAGAGAGCGAGCGAACAAATGAGAGAGAGAGTGCGTGCGAACGAGCGAGAGAGAGAGAGAGAGTGCGCGAGAGAGAGAGTGCGCACGAGCAAATGAGCGAGAGAGAAGAAGTAAACATTACAGAAAAAAATTTCCTTGTGTATGACACGCATCTGATTTTCTAATGCTAATTTTCGGGAAAAAATGTGCGCATGGTACATGCGTAAATACAATATTAAAATTATAGTGTAAGACCCTGAGTGCGTGTTAATCGAGATCAGGTGAAGTGGTGGCTCAGTGGCAAAGGATCTGCACCGGTATCTGTAAAGTTGCCCGTTCAAATCTCCTACGCTGTTGGGCCACTGAGCAAAGCCCTTAACCTGAATATTGCTGACCCTACGCTCTTACTCCCAAAGGTCATGAGAAAAGACAATTTCCCCTTGAGAATTAATAAAGTATACCAAAAAAAAAGCCTCTCTGGGAATGCATGAGCCAAATGAAACCAAGTGGTCTGGCATAAATCGCACTATAGCAAGCTGGGATTCATTTTGAGATGCAACATTATCTAATGTGTCTTTCTGGAACAGACCACTGGTTGTTTTCATTCATGACAGAAAAGAAAAATACCAAATCCAGCACAGACTTTTTGTCTTATCTAGCAGAGGCTGTATTGTCTTATCCAGGGGAGACTGTTTTGTCTTTATAAGAGAGGCAATTTTGTGTTTTCCAGCAGAAGCTATTTTGTCTTTTACAGAGAGGCTGTTTTGTGTTTTCCAGCGAAGGCTGTTTTGTCTTATTCAGTGTAGACTGTTTTATCAATGCACAATAGCTGCAAAGATTTTCTTAGCTTCTCTCTTGAAATCTAATGTTTCTATCACCTTTGCATCTTGGCAAGACTCATTTTTCAATCTTTCTCTTGTGGATCATCTGATTCATGTTTGACAAAATGGTGTGCTCTTGTGGAAATTCTGCCTGCGATTGCTTAAATTCTGGCATGGATGGATCTGATATTTGGGCTGCATTTATCTCCGAGGTTCTTCTGGGATGCTTTCTTTTTACAGTTTTAATAGGGTAAATTTTGTTTTTGTGCTGAAGGGGTTGTATTTTTACTGTTATTACAGCATTTATGGTTGTTTTCTTTTGGCGGCTTTTTTTTTTTAGAAACCTGTTGGTGTCATTATTTTTATTTCTTATTAAACTTCAACAAATATTTCATCACAAAAAGAAAAAAAAAGAAAAATACCCCAAGAACCTTCACATCTTAGGTGTTCATTAGAACGAAAAGGGACACTTTAATATTAGAAAAGTTATTATTTCATATAAACTGAATTCAGTTTATGGTCAATATTTCTTAAAGTACAATACAAAAAGTATCTGTTGGGTGTCTAATTAGAGCATAACTACGTATATAGTGTCATGCGTGTGTGCATGGGAGACAGTTTAAGGTAATGGTAATACTCCACCAATCCAAGGGGTGGTGCTGTGTGATAATACTTTCTCTTTTCCTCCCTCTACAGACCAGAACACTGACAGCTCTCCTTCAATGATGTCACTTCTGGTGTCCACCCATGGGGACCTGCCTCTTTGAGCCCAGCAGCCATATGACTGGAAGATCTGCCATCTTAGACAGTCTTAATAGGATTCCAGACTGAGAAGACTGAATTTTGCATTTTCAAATGCTTTATTTTTTGATCAAAGCTATTTCAATTATACAAGCTTTGCCCATGGGTGCCCAAAACTCTCAATGTCTCTGCTGGTCTTATTACAATAGTTATAGTAAAGCAACAGTGCACTAAGTGTACAGTGCTGCTATAATGACATATTGCAGCAAATGAAAATGCAACAGAAGTTGACACTAATAACAGATATTACATAAACACTTGTAAGAAGGTCTGTCTGTGGTTTATATTGACTTCTTGCCAACTTCCTTTCTAACACGCACTTGGAACAGTACCAGCATGCCTAAAGGGAAAGTAAATCAGCGGAGGATGCCAAGTCTCTGGAGCTCCATGACGTTCCTCAACATTTAGACTTGCTAGACAAGTATGTCCAGATCCTTTTTGTTGACATCTGCTCTGCCTTCAGGCATTTTGTTAAATGGAGAACCATGGGTTTAAACAAGTCCTTCTATGGTTGGCTAATGAAAGTCTTATAAATGGGAAGTTCTTTGTCATACACCCAAATATTTTTATATTTGACTTTTGCCCTTTTTCTTGTGATTTAAAATTTTTTTCATCATGTTTTGATTTTGTCATTTTGAGTCTTTTGCTTTAATGGATTCCTGCCTCTCTTTTCATCCACTCTTTTCCTATGCCTTTTACATCTGCTTAACTCACAATCCTTTTCTCTTTAATCCTTTGGGACACACCATTTCCCACCTTGTTTATAACGATAGGTGGTGAAACTGAAGGTCACCTTCATACTCCTGCCCTTGAGTATGAAGAAGATCACCTGACTCCTCTCCTCTGTCTCACCCCCACCCCTTATCAATACACCCCATAAGTACAAAATCATCTGAGAATTTTCTGCAGGACCTGTTGTTATATTTCTAGTCCGAGGTGTACAGAATGAAGAGAAGAGGAGACAGGCCTGTTCCTTGTACTGCTCCAGTGTTGCTCACATAGTCCTTGTGTCTCACAAACTACCTTAGCTGGGATGCTACAGGCTCATCCACCTGCATATCTCCGAGTTTACCCCATTCACCTGGATGGTATTGAAAGCATTGGAGAAATAAAAAAAAAACATAATCCTCACAGTGCTGCCAGCTTTGTCCATATGAGAATAAGCCCTCTGGAGCAGAGGGATAAATTTCATTCCCCACTCCAATCTTTGCTTGCAGTGGGTCCAGGTGGTCTACCACAAGAGGACTCGTATAGTCCAGGATAAGCCTCTCAAAGGTCTTGCTGATATGAGATGTGAGTGCCACTGGTCAGTAGTCATTAGGTGAAGAGACGCCTGCCATCCTTGGAAAAGGAGCAATGCAGGATATTTTCTACAGCAATGGCACTTTCTGAAGCCTTAGGAACAGACTAAATGTGTGACGGAGGACACCACAAAGTTGGTCAGTAGAAGCCTTAAGAACTCGAGGACTGACTCCATCCAGTCCTGCAGCTTGTCCTGTGTGTAGCTCACTCAGATGTCTACTTACTTGGTCTTTAGTTATGAACAGCCTACACTGATGGTCAGAGGTGGACTTGTCACTGGCTATTCCAGTTGACATGGGAGGAGATGTTGTAGTAGTGATGGTGTGGGGAGGTTGGCCATTGGAAGAAGGTGGCAGTTGGACGGGAAATCTATTAAAAAACTAGTTCAGAGCAGTAGCTTTGTCCACATTCCCTTCAAGCACCTGAGCCCTGGATTGCTTGAGTCCCATAATTATGTCCAGTCCACTGCAGACATCCATTATGTTATTCTGAGTGAGTTTTTTCTGTTCTATTTTAGCCTTGTAAGCTCCTTTTCCCTCACTTGGCTTTTTCTTTAGCACATGCTGTACATCCTTTAGAGCCTCTTTTTTACTGGATCTGAATTCTCTCTTTTTCTCATTCTGGAGACCTATCATTTCTCTTATCCTTTTAAAATGGTCTTTTAAAGAAAGGTCTGTCTTTACTAACTGTTTTATAATGGTCAATTGGCTATCTCTCTGTTCCTTTATGATGGTTCAATGTATTCCTTTCTTTATTTTGTTTAGTTGTAGTTTAGCATTTGATGATAGATGGACAAGACCCTTAATTAAGAAAGAAGCCCAAGGGGCATAATGTAGTTCTCTTGTTGCACCTGGGAACAGTCTAAGATTTCTGCAGTCACTGCCTCATGGCATTAATCTTGCGTCGTGTTCTTCTGCAATTCTTCATTCGTGTACTTTGCAAAGTGTTTTTTTTAATCTCCAGTTTTTTTTTTCTTTTAGAATTACATCAGAATTTAGAATCAGTACTGCTGTTAAGAGAGTGTGGTATAGCGGGTCCACAGCTCTGATGAAAAAGCCCAGTTTTTTTTTTCAAATAGATAATCGCTACACTCGCTGCTTAAAGAGGGGGTGTGATAGTGTGGCCAGAGCGGTTCCTGGACGGTGTGTGAGGTGGGCGTTTCCTCGCTTATGTGGACAGGTGAGGAATTGTCCACATCCATAATTGATGCCGGAAGCTGCTAATCGCCACACCTGAGCCACATCCCCATTATATATTGTAGGCACGCGAGTGCGGAGAAGAGAAAAAAAGAAAAGTTCTGAAATTGAGAAATTTTTGAAAATATATTTGAAAATTCACAAATTGCACACAGTAAAATTGCCAGTGTTAAATTACACTCTGCTTATTATTTAGACATGAATGAGTTTGGAGAGTTATAAGGTAAGAAAAGAAGTGCCGTGATTATGAGCCTTGGAAGCCCTTGAAAGAGACCCTTTCGATGACTTCTGATGACGAATCATAGAGAGACTGAGAGACATGCAGCAGGGTGACAAACGCTGAACAACAGAGTAAGACAGTGCAGAGTGACTCTTCTGATGCCATCAGATCCTGAAAGTTTGGGTGAGGAAGAGAAGGCTAAAATTGAAGGGGGCAGGCAGCTGTAGCACCCTAACCAAGTGAAACACTACAAGTCACATTACCTAATACAGCATCTTACAGAAGCAAAAGTGGACAAAAAACACAGTGTGTCATATATGTCCAGTACCAGTGGACTGAAAAACAGATGATAGTTGCAGAATGTGCCAGAAGCCACAGTGCAATGATCACAAAAATGCAACATTGGTCTAAGATTATTGTAATGAGTAGCAAACTATCATTTTGTAATTATATATAAATATTAAAAATAAAAAGTAATTTAGTATTAAAAAATAGTTTAAAGTAAGTAAAGTATTCAGGGAAGAGGTTTCAATAAAAGTATGGACAGTTATGGTTATTTGTGACTTGATTGAAATATAAATTTATACTGGGTCTCTAAACACCCTAGATATATACTAGTGATTGTTGAAAATCCCACATATCCAAGGATTAACACTTTAATCTTTAATGAAAGGCCATTTTTTTATTACCGTATGAAGATGAATTTATTTGATACAGGTCAGAGGTTGGAGAGAACACACGGGAGATGGCTTAAGGGCCGTAGTAAATATAATTACCCATGGAACCAGGGGTTGGCACTATTTTATAATCCTTTCCATATTTCTCCCTCTGCAGACCAGGGGCCTCATGCATATTGCCGTGCGTATAATTCACACTAAAACATGGTGTATAGACAAAAGCGGAAATGAGCGTACGCACAAAAAAAAATCCAGATGCATAAATCTGTGCGTTCGCCAACTTCCATGATCTTCCGCTCCATAAATCCCGGTCAGCATGAAAAGTAATACATGTGCATGCGCCTGCTGCCACTCCCCAAACTCCTCCCAGAATTACGCCTCTTTGAATATGCAAATCAATATAAATAGCTCTTAAGCTCAGCGTTCTGTGAAAAGGCAATGGGAAAAGCACAGGGAACAATTGAAGAATTTCAGCGAATACCAAGTGGAGGCAAAGAAAAACGTACTATTTGTTGGTTTGAACAGTGATATAAACAACAAAAGGAAGTTGATCGAGTGACATAGAGTGTCGGAGAAACTCGAACGCTCAAGTTCACAAAGTCGCACAGTTCCCCAAATAAAAAAGTTGTCAGATATCAAAGTCGCCATGAAAAGGCGAGTCGTAGCCCACCGTCTGAGTGTCATATGAAAGCTTATTAGGGTACAGAGAAAAGAAAAAAAAAATAGGGACACAGTGAGAAAAAAGCTTGTAATGTCAGCTTTAATCTCAAAATTTCCACTTTAAACACATAGTTTATTTTGTCATTAAAGTAGAACATCATAAACATCATCTTTAAATCGTTTAATTTACTAGTTTCTCAAATACCATTGTAACTATAGTAGCACGGTAAATACTTTGTTTTTGTATGTGTTCTTCTATGTGCTCTATGTGTGTAAATCACTATGTGCGTCTTAAACGGGCTTTCTAATCCTCCGACTGGACACAGAATCCATTACATTCGTGATATTACAGCTCTCTGAATAATTATGTATCATTTTCATGATGATAGCAGTTAAAGCATGTTATTAAACATGGGAACACAGTGGCACAGTGATAGTGACGAGCTGGCACCCTGTCCAGAGACTGCCTCACGCAAGATGCTTGCTGCGCCGTGTACGACCTTCGATGAAATCATTTATTGCAGCAGTACTGTCTTTTTCAAACATACTAACCTCAAATTCCTGTCCTTCGTTTTCTTTTTCCAATTAACCAATCGCCACACAATTAGCTCTGTAATATATGTTAAGCCATCTGTAAGCTTAGAACGCCAGTTCTTCAAAACTTTTAAGGAACATTGAAATATCTTCATAGTACATGTTTAACTATTCCATCCATCTATCCTTCGAGGGTTGCGCCAGTCCCAACAAGAATACATTGCGAGGCAGGCACAATCCCTGAACAGGTGCCAGCTCCTTGCTAGCTCTGTGACACTGTGCCTTCACATGCTTAATTATTAACAATACAGATTATTTAAATGATGTTACCAAGTTTAGTTTTTATATATTAGGATGTGAACGTGGAAATGGGCGTACGCAACATTTTTGTACGTACGCACCGTTTATACATGAGGCCCCAGGTGATTGATGGCCCACACCATCTGTGTGTCCATCCTCCTGGACCCGCCTCTTCCTACCATCTTCCTTCATTAAGATAAGGGAGAAGTGGGGGACAGCTCCTAATTTTATACATTTTTATCCGCTAAATAGCACCATCCCAGTTCCACGATAACTGTGTAGAACCCTGTGGGGTACGATGGGAGTTGTAGTGGTGAGAGTAGGCTGTGCTGGGTATCAATGAGTGCCACCAGGGGATGATGCAAGGATTCATGATCCATACTTTTTGGGACTTCTGCCTGACCCGGAAGTGCTTCCTTCAGGCTATGTGCTGGCACCAGAAGTACTCTTGGGTCCAACATAAAGGAAGCCGACCAGCCTCCAGGGAGTCACAATTGGGAGGAAGGATGGCAAAACCTACTGAGCAGAGGTGGATTGAGAGAGGAGAGAAGAGAAAGAAGGAAGGAAGGAAGGAGGGAGGGAAGGGAGGAAGGAAGGAAGGAAGGAAGGAGAATATTGTTTGTACTGGTGCTGGTGTAATCTGGGAGAAACCTTTTGAGATGTTTCTTTTGAGAGGTCTTTTATATAATAAAAGCCTCTATTTTGAACCTGTGACTGTCTGTCTTTCAGTTATATTGAGGGTTTGGGGCTCAGTGGTGCCCCTTGTCTGTCATAATGGTGAGATGATAACTAGATATGTTAATTAGCAATAGATTTTGATTTAGAAAGGATTTTTGCTATAAACAATAACACGGGCTAAGTTCAGGTTCACTTCATCTGTTAGTATCTTGGTAGGTAGCCTGTTATACATTTAAAATTTCTGTTTTGTCTACATATTAGGAATCTTTTCAAAGCCCAAACAGCCAACATCATATGGAAAGAACACAGAATAAAATGGTTCTGTGTCAAGCAAAGGTTCTTCGAGGAACCATACAGACCAGTAAAGTGCCATTACATAACGGACACTCAGTGTAGCACAGAAAGAGCTTGAACCCTGTCCCAATTCTGAGCTTTGTGTTGTTCTTTCCAAGTTCTTTCTCTGCAAATTATTCACCAGATTTATCTTACAGTCTCAAGTCATGTAAAAAAACCTAGATTGGCCCAATAAACATTATTGACTAGAGGTCCTGAGAAAGACACGTAACTTTCTGAACATTCTAATTTTCCATCATGTTTTGGGGTACTATGTGCCCACCACACTAAACAGCTCAGGTTAATTGATTGACATTTGACAGCAAAGGAAATTAAATTTAACATACATGCTGTCACTATAAAGCTCCTCTTCCCTTCCTGGATGACTTCAAAGAAGTAGAACAAATGAAAGAAACTTGGAATGGGACACCAAGCCCTTGGCAATGTGTTATTTTCGATTAACAATGCATTCCACCAACACTTACTTTCTAGTAAATGTAACCTGATCATTTTTGTTTTGTCTCTTCAAACTGAAAATATTTTAAAGAGAAAAAATGTCTAAGTCATTTTAATTTAGAAATAGATCAGAATGATTGTAGATCTACATTTAATTTAATTTCCATCCTTTTTTTAACATACCACAATATTTGTATATTGACGGTAAAACAGCTCAAGACTGTCCTTTTAGTTTGCACAATGTAAGAAACTGTAAATTAATTGAATGTCTTTTGAAATTCTAAAAGAGTTTTGCTATTGTCACATGTATGCAGATAAGGAACATTTGGAGGGCTCCGGTGACTGTAATTCTACCCCTGATCCACCGGTTGGTGCTGTGTCATAATGTCTTTCTCTCTTTCTGCCTCTGTAGACTGGATCATTGATAGTTATAACACCACTGAGGTATCTTACAGTTTATGACTTTGCCAGAAGATCCATCTTCTTAGTTAGTTCTTATTTTTGATCTGTCCAATTATATGGGGTGACCCAACTCTTTATTATTGTCTGTTATATATATATATATATATTAGGGGTGGGCGGTATGACCAAAATTCTATATCACGGTATTTTTCTAAATTATCCCAGTTTCATGGTATTCGACGGTATTTTTTTCCCCATGCATGAGTGGATGTTAACCACATTTTTCACTGCAATTACTGGCTAAGAATAACCTATTCCACTGTCAAGAGTATTGTACACTGTACAAAAAAAAACATTTTAATGTGCACACAATTATTAATACAGTTTTGCATTGCCCCATAAAGTGATAGTTTTCAAGGGGGTGGCACTAATGGAGAAGGTATCACATTGCATGACAGATGCAGTCAAAATATAGAACCTTTTTATTGAACAAATTTTGCAAAAACAAACTATAATTTTGACAACATATTTTCAACCATACAAAGAGGCATTTAGACTTAGTAAAATATCCAGAAGTGCTTGTCAAAAATTGTATTGCACCGAATATGTCTTAGAAAAGGAATAAATAGTAAATATTTTTTGTAAGCCAACTACACTTTCTGTTAATGTTAACAATCTCTGTCCACTGACACGTTAAAGTGACTTTTTAAACAACTTTATCATCATTAAACTGCATAATATTTAAACTAATAAATAATAACAATAAAATAAATAATAGTATTATTACTGATAGTTGCACTATTACTTCAAGACTTCAAGCCCAGGTGCATTACACGGTATTCACCAAATTAAAATAAAATAAAACAAGTGCAACTTGGTGATGACATCTTTACCAACTGAACCATCATTTAGGCAAACTGCATTAATATGGAAGCTTGCTTGAAGCTAAGCTATACTGGGAGGAAAAAAACAAACTATATGTCGAGAACAAAGTCAACATTTCCACTTTATTCTCATAGTTTACTTCATAATTAAAGTAGAATGTCGTAAACTAAACTTCTTCCTAAAATCAGTGTTTAATCAATTACTTAATTTACCCCATCATAAATTAATGCAGCACATTAAATGCTTTGTGTTACGTTCCCCAACCCAGTGGTTAATCACTACGCTTCTTAAACTGACTTCCTCTGCACTAAGAGAAGACAGCAATCACCATACAGAATCCATTCATTTCATGATATTCCTGCTTTCTGAAAATTTAGAATGCTAAGATAAATACTTGATATCATTTTCATGATGAAATGCATTAAAGCAGGTATTACACATGCACGGTATGAGACGGTAGTGCTGCTCCCCTGCAGTAAGGGGTCCCCAGGTGTATGTTCAGTGTAGAGAACTTTATGGCAGGTGTGACGAGGCTCCAAAAAACTGGATGTATGAATAGCTATCGCACAGGTTTAACTTAAATATTGTGTAAATGTTGGGTTTGTGATCTGCTGGTCGGAGACACGAACACAGAATTCAATGCATGTTCTTCTGAGTGGGCTATCTTTATTGCATGCATGCTGTCTCTATCTGACATAGGCTACCAAAATCCCAGTTCCTATCCTTCCTTTTTCTTTCACCACACAATAAACATCTTTGTGAAATTAAAACTAGTTATAAACTTAGCCCACGGAGTGTTCAGAACTTTAAAAATATCTTCGTTATACATGTTTAATTATGCCATCCATTCAGAGTTGCGCCCATCTCTGAACGAGTCGCCAGCACATCAAAGGATGAACACAAGCAAAACATACACTAGCAGGGTCAATATAGCACAACAAAACCCCACATCCTACATGACTTTGAAAGGAAATTGAAGCGCCGAGTAAACCCACCAGAAAAACATGCAAATGCATGGCAGGCATGCCGCCGTGCCCCCATATTATTAATGCATGCTTTAATGCATTTCACCATGAAAATTATATTAAGTATTTATTTTAGCATTCTAAATGTTCAGAGAGAAGGAAGATCATGAAGTGAATGTATTCTGTGCCGCAATCGCTGCCGGCGCCTCCTCTTAGTGCAAGAAGAAGTCAGTTTAAGAATCACTTAACACAAAGCATTTAATGTGCTATATAACTTATAACGGGGTTTGAGAAAATCTAGTAAATTAAATATTCATTTTACGATGAAGTTTAGTTTACGATGTTCTACTTTAATGACAAATTACGAGAATAAAGTTAACATGTCGACTTTAATCTTGACATAAACGGCGAGAATAAAGTCAACATGTTGTCACACTATTACACAGTACCCAGGTACATTACACTGTATTGAAAACAAATAAAACAAGTACAACTTGGCTTGCAGTATTATCCAGTAGTATAGAAACAGTATTTACACATCTGACCTTTTAAAACTAAAGTATCTCCAGGCTCTCTGTCCATTTTCACCGCGCAGCATTCCTATGCTACCGCCCACTATTTGGTGGTGTAGCAGTGAAAAAGAGCCCTAATGCAACAAATCTGTGTTTAGCGGTGTAGCAGTGAAAAAGGTCCCCACTTGAACAGTTTCCCGCTGCACCACGTTCCAAACGTCGTTTAGGCAATCTTAACCGGTGTTGCGGTATATGAAAAATCCATATCATAAAAAAAATAAAAAACGGTTTTCGCTATGAACTGGTATACCACCCAGCACTAATATTATATATATATATATATATATATATATATATATATATATATATATATATATATATATAAAATAAAAGCCTCTTATATATATATAAGGTACCGGAAGTGACATCATCAACAGGAGTCAGAAGCGGAAGTGGCATTTGGAGGCCATATTGAGAAGTGTAGAAGGTGAGTTATTTTTCTTTTTTTTGTCTGGCAAAAAAGAAAGAGAAGCATTAGTACCGCAAATCAACCCCTTGTCTTGCGATATTTCACTCACCTTAGGGTTTGTTGTCTGCCTCCTAAGCGCACATGTGTGACATGAATCTCCCTTCAGCCCAGACCTGTCGTAAACACGGTAGAGGGCAAGGAGCCCCTATGATAAATCAATGAAAACCGATAAGGTTAAAGGTCCAAACACCATCTAGTGACACAAGGGTTGGACTTCCGATGCATGGCCATCTACTGGAGGGCAGCACATGATTCGTCACCAGGGTGAACTCACGTCCCAATAGGTAGTACATCAATTGGGTTATAGTCCATTTAATCGCCAAGGCTTCACGCTCCACCACGGCATGCCTCATCTCCCTGTCTAGTAGTTTCCGGCTGAGGTACATAACGGGCTGTTCAGCACCATCAATGCATTAGCTCAGCATGGCTCCAAGTCCTGTGTCCGATGCATTGGTTTGGAGAATGAAAGGAAAAGAAAAGTTAGGGGATTTCAAAATAGGTGCTGAAGTTAAGTCACGAAATGCCATTTCAGTTTTATCGTCCCAGACCACTTTTAAAGGTGCCCGCTTCGTTAACAATAAAAATAATTCTTTGCATTTACAGTGCATCCGGAAAGTATTCACAGCGCATCACTTTTTGCACATTTTGTTATGTTAGAGTCTTATTCCAAAATGGATTAAATTCATTTTTTTCCTTAGAATTCTACACACAACACCCCATAATGACAAAGTGAAAAAAGTTTACCTGAGGTTTTTGCAAATTTATTAAAAATAAAAAAACTGAGAAATCACATGTACATAAGTATTCACAGCCTTTGCTCAATGCTTTGTCGATGCACCTTTGGCAGCAATTACAGCCTCTAGTCTATGATGGCACAAGCTTGGCACACCTATCCTTGGTCAGTTTCACCCATTCCTCTTTGCAGCACCTCTTAAGCTCCATCAGGTTGGATGGGAAGCATCAGTGCATAGCCATTTTAAGATCTCGGATTCAAGTCTGGGCTCTAGCTGGGCCACTCAAGGACATTCACAGAGTTGTCCTGAAGCCATTCCTTTGATATCTTGGCTGCGTGCTTAGGGTCGTTGTCCTGCTGAAAGATGAACCATCGCCTTAGTCTGAGGTCAAGAGTGCTCTGGAGCAGGTTTTCATCCAGGATGTCTCTGTACATTGCTGCAATCATCTTTCCCTTTATCCTGACTAGTCTCCCAGTCCCTGCCGCTGAAAAACATCCCCACAGCATGATGCTGCAACAACCATGCTTCACTGCAGGGATGGTATTGGCCTGGTGATGAGCGGTGCCAGGTTTCCTCCAAACGTGACACCTGGCATTCACACCAAAGAGTTCAATCTTTGTCTCATCAGACCAGAGAATTTTCTGTTTCTCATGGTCTGAGAGTCCTTCAGATGTCTTTTGGCAAACTCTAGGAGGGCTGCCATGTGCCTTTTACTAAATGAGTGTCTGCTTAGAATTCCAAGAGCTAAACTTGAAAGTGGTGAGGCGGCTTTCTGATGTTATGCACCTAAAATCTGGAATAGCCTGCCCATAGGAATTCGCCGTGCTAATACGTTGGAGCTCTTTAAAAAACTGCTAAAAACACATTACTTTAACACAGCTTTCTCATAGCTTCATCTTAGTTTAATCCTATTGCTCTGTATATTCAATTAATTATCATTATTATTCATGGTATTCATATTCAAAATCTGTACTAACCCCTACTTTCTCTTCTGTTCTTTTTCCAGTTTTCTGGGGTGGCGACCTGTGCCACCACCACCTGATCAAAGCACTGTGATGTCCCTACATTGATGGATTAAAGGCCAGAAGTCCACATGACTGTCATCATCAAGTTCTTCCATGAGAACCATGAATACAATGAGGACTGATTGAGGTCATTTATGTTAGGTAGAATGCTTAGAGGGGGCTGGGCGGTCTCGTGGCCTGGAACCCCTGTAGATTTTATTTTTTTCTCCAGCCGTCTGGAGTTTTTTTGTTCTTTCTGTCCTCCCTGGGCATCGGATCTTACTTTTATTCTATGTTAATTAGTGTTCCCTTATTTTAATTCTTATTTATTTTGTCTTTTTTCTCTTTCTTCATCATGTAAAGCACTTTGAGCTGCATTATTTGTATGAAAATGTGCTATATAAATAAATGTTGTTGTTGTACTCAATGCATCGGATAAGCGTCAAATTTAGAGACCTGATTGAGTCATCGGAAATCAGCACAGAACCTCCACGACCTATCGGGTATAGGAACCAAGACAATAGGACTGGACCAAGGGCTGTGGCTTTTTTCAATCACACCCAGCTTCAGCATATGTCTGATTTCTAGCTCTATTTCCATTTTCTTTGCCTCCAGGAGCCAATAAGGGTGTTCCCTAACAATAACTCCTGGGTCAGTAATGATGTCATGCTCATTCAGCGAAGTGCAACCTGATTGTTCACTTACCACCTCCGGTACAGACGGGATGGTATTCTCCAATTCCTGCCTCTGTCTCCAAGTCAAATCATCTCCGAAATCAAGGGATTAATGTTTGAAAAATAGGGAGCAGGGCTTTCTGGAGGAGGGATAGTTTTCCCTGTCCTTCCACGGTTTCAGCAAATTTATATGGTATACCTGCTCACTTGGTCGACAATTGGGTTGTTTAACCAAATAATTGAAAAGTCCTTTTCTTTACTTAATTTCATATGGGCCTTGTCAATGGGTCAGTAATTTGGAATGGGAGGATAGAACGAGCACCATTACACAATCTCCTGGGAGAAACTCCCGGAGGGTGGTGTTTCTATTATAATATCGCATTTACGCTGCTTGAGCCTTTTCGAGATATTCTTTTAACATAGGTCGAATTTTACTCAATCTATCGCGTAATTGTGCAATATATTCCAAAATATTTGAGGAGGTAAGGACCTCTTCTTCCCATTCTTCTTTTAACATATCCAACAGATCTCACAGTTGCCTTCCATATAATAATTCAAACACAGAAAACCCTATAGAGGTCTGAGGTACCTCCCAGTAGGCAAATAACACGAGTGGATGTAATTGATTCCAGTTACTCCCGTACTCACTAACTACTTTATGTAACATCTGTTTAAGAGTCTGATTGAATCATTCTACCAATCCATCAGTTTCTGGGTGATAGACCGATGTTTTCAGATGTTCAATTTGCAGTAATTTAGCCACTTCCCTGAACGTCTATGACATGAAAGGAGTTCCTTGGTCAGTTAACACCTCTTTGGTAATCCCAACACAAGCAAAAAATCCCTACTAATTCCCGTGCAATGATTTTAGATGTTGCTGAGCGCAAAGGAATAGCCTCTGGAAATCACGTGGCATAGTCTGCCAAGACCAAAATATATTTATGGCCTTGGGTTGAGGGTTCTAAGGGACCTACAAAATCGATACCAACCGTTCAAAGGGAATATCAATAAGGGGTAGAGGAAAGAGAGCAGCATGGTCCCTCCTAGGAATCTGATGAAGCTGACATTCAGGGCATGAATTGTAGAATCATCGGACCTCCTCATTTGTCCCAGGCCAATAAAATCAAATTTTAATTCTTTCTAATGTTTTTTTGGTGCCCAAAAGGGCACCTAGGAGGTGGACATGTGCTAGTTTGCATACCTTACGCCAATAGGTACACGGTACTAACAACAGTGACCTCGCCTCACCCTCATGCTCTGCCACTCAATACAAGAGTTCATTATTAATAATAAAATAGGGCATTCGTGGAATAGGATCAATAGATTGTTGTCCGTTAACTGAAACTATAGCATTCCTTGCAAATTTTAAGGAATCATCGTTCCATTGCTCCCTTTTAAAGAAGGATGTCAAAAGTATAAACTGAGAGGATAAGGCATGTATGGGATGTCTTGCGACCAAAATGGGCGGAGTTTCAGATCGAATGGACTCTTCAGTCACTGAGCTAGCTTCCAGAGAGGTCAAAGGTCCTTCAACTCCATCACACTGAGTTGCTGAATGGGTCCTAGTGGTCGTCGTACACGGCATCAAGGCAGTCGGATGATCGTTGTCCCAATCCATTACCAAACCCAATCTTTTTCCAGTGTCAGATGTGTTTACACCACTTTTAATATCAGACCAATCACACCCCAGTATGACTAGAAAGGGAGGATTCGGTAAAGCTGCCATAATCAAACTCTTCATAGAGTTTTCTACTGAAATGACACAGGAGGCAGAGTTATAATACCGTACATCCCCATATATACATCTCAGACTGATCTATATTTTAAGCCAATGTTGCGGTAAAATGTAATTGTTAATCAAACGTGGTCACCACTTTATATCCATTTATAAATACTGTCCCTGTATAAGGAAGAGACAAGGGATTAACTACAGCACAATACCTCTCTCCCCTACCAATCAAACAATGCATAGGTTCTCCAGGATGGGGACAAGCAGGAAATAAATGTCCAACCTCCCCACACTTGAAACAATGGGGGAAGCTGTATTGTTTTTCCTTTGGTTGGACCGGAGGCTCGGGGGGTTCGTTGGGTGAGCTCAGGGGCTGCCCCATGTACCTGTTGGACTGGGCGTGAAGACCGCTCCGACTTACAGACCGCCCAGAAGGCACGAATCCCTACAAAAACGAGTACAATATAATAAACAAAGTCAAACAGCAGCACATGAAATGGAAAGGTCTGCAGAAAGCGAAACCCAGAAGATCAGCAATTCAACATGTTTGTGGTGTAGGTGTATATCAAAGCGTGGTACACCTGTACCTCACCAGTGTCAACTCCACAAAATGACCTCCAGCTGCTAAAAGCCCTGGTGATGTACCGTGATGTAAACAGAACAGTTGCAAATGCAGCAATACAGACGTTTACACGCCATCTTTGGTACCTGAGTGAAACTCTTGTTTGGCTTGCATTTTTTGATACTCAACTGTCTGTGACAGAAAAAAATGAACTGGTGGCTCTGAGGCTAGGGATCTGTACTGGCAATCGGAAGGTTGCCGGTTCAAATCCCGTAAATGCCAATAGGGACTCTGCTCTGTTGGGCCCTTGAGCAAGGCCCTTAACCTGCAATTGCTGAGCGCTTTGAGTAGTGAGAAAAGCGTTATATAAATGCAAAGAATTATTATTAACCAGGAACGGTGATGAAGACCCATCTGTACAAACAGTTGAGGAAAGCTGCATCGCTGAAACCCAGTTAACACACTTTGTATCACATAAAACAAGGAAGTTTTTCCTTGTATGAAGGTTTCACGGGACTTCCTCGTGGATGATCCTGATTCATGGGAGAGTAATGAAACATATATTTCAGCTCAGTGCAATATCAAACACCTGAAAGAGGTCAATGGTGCAACGGAGAGAGGGGTGGCACTGATTCAGTCATTCAATTCAGCCATCACAAACCAAGAAGAACAGAAACAGTACCTCCTACAAGTTGTAGAAGACCATCGCAAACAGTTTCCAGCGCCAACAAAAACTTTGTTATCTGAGAAGCTCTGAACAACAACAACAACAACATTTATTTATATAGCACATTTTCATACAAAAAGTAGCTCAAAGTGCTTTACATAATGAAGAAAAGAAAAATAACAGACAAAGTAAGAAATTAAAATAAGGCAACATTAGTTAACATAGAAAAGGAGTAAGGTCCGATGGCCAGGGTGGACAGAGAAAACAAAAAAAAAAACTCCAGAAGGCTGGAGAAAAAAATAAAATCTGTAGGGGTTCCAGGCCACGAGACCGCCCAGTCCCCTCTGGGCATTCTACCTAACATAAATGAAATAGTCCTCTTTGTAGTTAGGGTTCTCACGGAGTCACTTGATGCTGATGGTCATACAGACTTCGGGCTTTTAATCCATCCATCATTGTTGGAAGACAAGAAGAGCTGGACAGAACAGTTATATCAGCACGCACGTTTCTGTACAGTGAACATAGAAAAATTCTGATCTCTTGTGCCACCAGTAAATTATTGATTGTTTGATTGTCATAAAAATTTGTGTAATTAATCATGGTAACTAGAAGAACAAAACTGGGGGCTAAGATGTGAGAAAATAGAAACTTTGATTTTCACTGGCACCCATATATATACATACTAGACAAAGAGCCTGTTTCGACAACGTAAGATGAAACGGGCACGAGTGGAATAGTAAGTAATAAGTATAAGCACCACAAACCTGATATAGGTGTATTAAATGAATGCGTAATTAGGCCTGGAGCTGTAGTCGAAATCGCCTTTCAGGCCTCTCGCCTGCCGTGATGATGGTCGAAGTCGCCTTTCTCTTTGAATTTTTGAGGCCGTAAATCCGCCGCCTGCCGCGATGTTGGTCGAAGTCACCTTTCTCTTTGAATTTTCGCGGCCATAAATCTGCCGCCTGCCGCGATGTTGGCCTCGTAACGTTTTTCGGGCAGCTGCGCAGAAGGCGATTGCGCATTCGGCTTCAGACGGACGTGTGTGAGTGAGTGAGTGAGTGAGTGAGTGAGTGAGTGAGTGAGTGAGTGAGTGAGTGAGTGAGTGAGTGAGGAGACTGGCAAATTATATATAAGATATATACACATATATATCAGCGTGCCTCTTTACACACCAAAGCCAAACCGATCAATCAGATTGCTCAGAGGGTCAGAACACACAAACCTTAGTGTTTTATTATGTAGTAGATAAATATATATATATAATGCCCTCAATAATGTTTGGGATAAAGACATATTTTTCTTTGATTTACCCCTCTGCTCCACATTTTAAAATTACAAATCAAACAATTAAGACAAGATTAGAAATGACAACACTTTTTCTACAAAGGCCCCTCATTTCAAAGCACCATAATATTTGTGATAATTGGTGTCACAGATGTTTGCGATTATAATAACTATTCATTCAAAAACTGTACTAACCCCTACTCTCTCTTCTGTTCCCTTTTCTGGTGTCCTGTTGGTGGTGGCGTGCGCCACCACCATCTACCCAAAGCACCATGATGTCCCAACAATGATGGATGGATTAAAAGCCAGAAGTCTGTATGACCATCAGCATCAAGTGACTCCGTGAAAAACCCGAACTACCAAGAGGACTATTTCATTTATGTTAGGTAGAATGCCCAGAGGGGACTAGGCGGTCTCGTGGCCTGGAACCCCTACAGATTTTATTTTTTCCTCCAGCCTTCTGGAGTTTTTTTTGTTTTTTCTGTCCACCCTGGCCATCGGACCTTACTCCTTTCTATGTTAACTAATGTTGTCTTATTTTAATTTCTTATTTTGTCTTTTATTTTTCTTCTCTTCATTATGTAAAGCACTTTGAGCTACTTTTTGTATGAAAATGTGCTATATAAATAAATGTTGTTGTTGTTGTTGTAAACACGTACTGTGCCATTTCTGTGAATCACATGTCAAGGTGAAGATGAAATACTGATGAAAAACAAAACTATTGTTCTCAAACAAAAGAAGATAATTGCTTGGAGGCCAAAGATGTTAGGTCAGTTCGAGAGCTCTTAGCTACGGTGCAAAAGTACACAGAAGCTTTACTGTAAGTGATTACAGAATATAAGGCAAAGGTTGAAAAAAAGCAAAAAATATTAGTTTTAGCAAAGAGTACATTGTATAATTGTTGGTAGTCAGAAACTGCAACATTACATTTTAGCAGTAAAATCTATCTGTCTATCATATCGTGTCTTTCATATCTATCTATCTATCTATCTATCTATCTATCTATCTATCTATCTATCTATCTATCTATCTATCTATCTAGCTATCTATCTATCTATCTATCTATCTATCTATCTATCTATTATATAGTGCCTTTCATATCTATCTATCTATCTATCTATCTATCTATCTATCTATCTATCTATCTATCTATCTATCTATCTATCTATCTATCTATTATATAGTGCCTTTCACTATCTATTATACTGTGTCATTCCTATCTGTCTATTATACAGTGTCTTTCTATCTATCTATCTATCTATCTATCTATCTATCTATCTATCTATCTATCTATCTATCTATCTATCTATCTATCTATCTATCTATCTATAGTGCCTTTCATATCTATCTATCTATTGTAGCAGTAGAGGCTTTTATCGACCTCTTGAACCCTCAGGTACCACTCCAAACCCCGGGTAAAACTCCAACTATTATTTATTTTATGATAATAATGTGCACAAAGCACCCTCCACTCCACACTACACATATAAATCAATAATCAATACAATAAACCAGTCCTCCTCTCCCAGACGCGTTGCCACCCTTCCACCCAGCTCAGCTCAACGTCTGGGCTTTCCCATAGTTCTTTAATACTCCCCGAGTGGCTCCAGCCCAGCAGTCCATGAGTCCCTATCACTTCTGGGTCAGATTAAAAGTCCTCTTCTTCAACCCGGAAGCACGTTGTTCCCTCCAGTCATATGATCGTGACGCACTTCCGGGTTATAGAGCACATACAAGTCCTTGGGCCTCCCTGCAGCATACGCTGGTGGGCCCCACGGTGTCCAGCAGGGTTGGGAATAAAAACTCCAATGTCCATGATTCCCTCCTGGTCTTTGGGGCACTCCCATGCTACAGGGAGGGCTCCATCTAGCAGCCTGGGGGTATTGGCCGGGATAAATGGCCGGCCATATCTCACACTATCTATCTATCTATCTATCTATCTATCTATCTATCTATCTATCTATCTATCTATCTATCTATCTATCTATCTATCTATTATATAGTGCCTTTGGATTTTAGGAGGCCCAGGCTCCTCATGGACCCTGTGATCATCAGAGGTGACTGTGTGCAGAAGGTGCAGACCTATAAATACCTGGGAGTGCAGCTGGATGATAAATTGGACTGGATTCCCAATACTGATGCTCTATGCAAGAGAGGACAGAGCCGACTATACTTCCTTAGAAGGCTGGCATCCTTCAACATCTGCAATAAGATGCTGCAGATGTCCTATCAGACAGTTGTGGCGAGCACCCTCTTCTACGCGGTGTTGTGCTGGGGAGGCAACATAAAAAAGAGGGACGCCTCACGCCTGGACAAACTGGTGAGGAAGGCAGGCTCTATTGTAGGCACAGAGCTGGACAGTTTGACATCTCTGGCGGAGCGATTGGCGCTGAGCAGACTCCTGTCAATCATGGAGAATCCACTGCATCCAATGAACAGGATCATCTCCAGACAGAGGAGCAGCTTCAGCGACAGACTGCTGTCACCGTCCTGCTCCACTGACAGACTGAGGAGATCGTTCCTCCACCACACTATGCGACGTTAACATTATAAAAAAATATTGTCTGTTATACTTTCATTTTTATCACTGTTTAATTTAATATTGTTTTTTATCAATATGCTGCTGCTGGAGTATGTGAATTTCCCCTTGGGATTAATAAAGTATCTATCTATCTATCTATCTATCTATCTATCTATCTATCTATCTATCTATCTATCTATCTATCTATCTATCTATCTATCTATCTATCTAATAGTACCTTTCATATCTATTTTTCTATCTATATTACATGCAGCAGCTCAGGGCTCCTCGAAATGATGCTCCTTAATTAGTTTCTTGTTCATTTTCTTAGTTTATTTACTACCACATGTCATGTATGCTGCACAAGTGAACATCCAGTACAGTCGACATGAACTGATACACATCGGCTCAGTGCACAGCAGCTGTGTTTTTATACAAAGCGCCCGGGTCACAACATCCCGACAGAGCTACACACCGCCAGCTAGAAGGAGATGTCATAGAATGAGGCAGTAAAAGCATGGGTACTGGGCTGGTATACATGCTAAACCAGCAAACAACCCACATAAACCTCCACTGCCAAGTCACTTCGTCTCCAACGCAAGGCTGCTCTGAAATAAAATAGAGAAGCTGAAACTTTCCATCTCCACACAGAACAACATCCAGGACTACTGCATTATGGTCATTATGGGGATGTGGCTGAACCTGACAATTCTGGATGAGGCTGTTAAACTCATGGCCAGGATCGTCAGGGTTGACAGTTATTGCAAGGTTTCTCAAGCAAGCAACCTCTGCAGTAATCATGGTTGCCTGCAAACCAATCACACTCATGTTTGGAGGTTGCATGTTCAAAGAGAAGGTATAAAAATCAAACAACTGCATGGGACTCTAGGCGTATGAGGAGTTGTATGAGAGGTTGGACACTAAGGAGGGAGAAAAGAAACGATTGGCTAGACAGAGGGACCGAGCTGGGAAAGATGTGCAGCAGATTAGGGTAATAAAAGATGGAAACGTACTCACAAGTGAGGAGAGTGTGTTGAGCAGATGGAAAGAGTACTTTGAGAGGCTGATGAATGAAGAGAACGAGAGAGAGAGAAGAGGTTGGATGATGTGGAGATAGTGAATCAGGAAGTGCAACGGATTAGCAAGGAGGAAGTAAGGACAGCTATGACGAGGCCGTTGGTCGAGATGACATACCTGTGGAAGCATGGAGGTGTTTAGGAGACATAGAAGTGGACTTTTTAACTAGATTGTTTAATGGAATCTTGAAAAGTGAGTGGATCCCTGAGGAGTGGAGAAGTGCCGATGGTGTACTGGTGCCGACATTTAAGAATAAGGGGGATATGCAGGACTGCAGTAACTATAGGGAAATAAAATTGATGAGCCACAGCATGAAGGTATAGGAAGGAGTAGTGGAACCTAGATTAAGAAGTGAGGTGATGATTAGTGAGCAGCAGTGTGGTTTCATGCCAAGAAAAGAGTACCACAGATGTGATGTTTGCTCTGAGGGTGTTGATGGAGAAGTTTAGAGAAGGCCAGAAGGCATTGCATTGCGTCATTGTGGACCTGCAGAAAGAATATGACAGGGTGCCTCGAGAGGAGCTGTGGTATTATATGAGATAGTCAGGGGTGGCAGAGAAGTACGTAAGAGTGATACAGTATATGTACGAGGGAAGTGTGACAGTGAGATCTACGGTAGGAGTGACAGATGCATTCAACGTGGAGGTGGGATTACATCAGGGATCGGCTCTGAGCCCTTTCTTATTTGCAATGGTGATGGACAGGTTGGCAGATGAGATTAGACAGGAGTTCCCATGGACTATGAAATTTGCTGATGACATTCTGATCTGTAGTGATAGTAGGGAGCAGGTTGAGGAGACCCTGGAGAGGTGGAGATATACTCTAGAGAGGAGAGGAATGAAGGTCAGTAGGAGCAAGACAGAATACATGTGTGTAAATGAGAGGGAGGTCAGAGGAGTGGTGAGGATGCAGGGAGTAGAGTTGACGAAGGTGGATGAGTTTAAACATTTGGGATCAACAGTACAGAGTAATGGGGATTGTGGAAGAGAAGTGAAAAAGAGAGTGCAGGCAGGGTGAAATGGGTGGAGAAGAGTGTCAGCAGTGATTTGTAATAGATGGATATCAGCAAAAGTGAAAGGGAAAGTCTACAGGATGATAGTAAGATCAGCTTTGTTATAAGGGCTGGAGACGGTGGCAGTGACCAGAAAGAAGGAGACAGAGCAGGAGGTGGCAGAGTTAAGATGTTAAGATTTGCACTGGGTGTGACGAGGATGGATAGAATTAGAAATGAGGACATTAGAGGGTCAGCTCAAGTTGGACGGTTAGGAGACAAAGTCAGAGAGGCGAGATTGCCTTGGTTTAGACATGTGTAGAGGAGAGATGCTGGGTATATTGGGAGAAGGATGCTAAGGATACAGCTGCCAGGCAAGAGGAGAAGAGGAAGGCCTAAGAGAAGGTTTATGGATGTGATGAGAGAGGACATGCAGGTGATGTGTGTAACAGAACAAGATGCAAAGGACAGAAAGATATGGAAGAAGATGATCCGCTGTGGCAACCCTTAACGGGAGCAGCCGATAGCAGAAGATTGTGAGCGTTAAGCTGATATTTTTCCTTTAGTGTTACTGATTCTTCCTTTTAAAATTACCACCCTACCATTAAGGAATGATATTGTACTTTATTTTATATATTTTTATGTATAATAGTGGTATATTAAAGGCTACAGTCCCTAATGAACCTCTTCCTATGGAGCATGCGCCCCCTCCTGGATACACTTGTCCTTTGCCTGTGCATTTTTACCACCTGCTCTGTTTCTCACAGATCACTTGGGGTCAGTGGCACCTCGATCGGCCACACTTTTTCTCCAGCACCATGAGCCTGCAGCACCCTTGCTAATCGGCCTTAATAGATAGAGAAGTGGTGGTGGAGCTGCAGGGTTATGGTTAGGAATTTTTATTTTTGAAGTCCACAGCTATTTTTGCTATTTTCTTTCTACTCGTACTCTGCCAAGCAAATGCACTCTCCACCCCACACTTCTTTTCTCACCCCTCCTGTATCCCTCCTTTCTTCCTCCCTTCTTTGTTCTAGACTCCAATCTTCTCCTCTTATAACTGGCTTCCTTATGTTTTCTGTTCACAGAGAGCTCAAATCGCTTCCTCCCTTTACCCTCTCCTACAAATGACTGATCTTCTGTTATCTTATTTCCCCTATACTGTTGTTAGCTACTTTAAGTACTATGTTGTCGCAGAGCTCAGTTTGCTTCCTGTCTCTTTCAGACTGATCTCCTGCTGGTTTATTTAATACTAGCCGTTCCCTGTGATTCTGCCCGCTTAGTAGTGAAACAGGACAAATTTTAAAAATCAATAAACAAAAAGGTACAGTGGTGTGAAAAACTATTTGCCCCCTTCCTGATTTCTTATTCTTTTGCATGTTTGTCACACAAAATGTTTCTGATCATCAAACACATTTAACCATTAGTCAAATATAACACAAGTAAACACAAAATGCAGTTTTTAAATGATGGTTTTTATTATTTAGGGAGAAAAAAAATCCAAACCTACATGGCCCTGTGTGAAAAAGTAATTGCCCCCTTGTTAAAAAATAACCTAACTGTGGTGTATCACACCTGAGGTCAATTTCCGTAGTCATCCCCAGGCCTGATTACTGCCACACCTGTTTCAATCAAGAAATCACTTAAATAGGAGCTGCCTGACACAGAGAAGTAGACCAAAAACACCTCAAAAGCTAGACATCATGCCAAGATCCAAAGAAATTCAGGAACAAATGAGAACAGAAGTAATTGAGATCTATCAGTCTGGTAAAGGTTATAAAGCCATTTCTAAAGCTTTGGGACTCCAGCGAACCACAGTGAGAGCCATTATCCACAAATGGCAAAAACATGGAACAGTGGTGAACCTTCCCAGGAGTGGCTGGCCGACCAAAATTACCCCAAGAGCGCAGAGACGACTCATCCGAGAGGTCACAAAAGACCCCAGGACAACGTCTAAAGAACTGCAGGCCTCACTTGCCTCAATTAAGATCAGTGTTCACGACTCCACCATAAGAAAGAGACTGGGCAAAAACGGCCTGCATGGCAGATTTCCAAGACGCAAACCACTGTTAAGCAAAAAGAACATTAGGGCTCGTCTCAATTTTGCTAAGAAACATCTCAATGATTGCCAAGACTTTTGGGAAAATACCTTGTGGACTGATGAGTCAAAAGTTGAACTTTTTGGAAGGCAAATGTCCCGTTACATCTGGCGTAAAAGGAACACAGCATTTCAGAAAAAGAACATCATACCAACAGTAAAATATGGTGGTGGTAGTGTGATGGTCTGGGGTTGTTTTGCTGCTTCAGGACCTGGAAGGCTTGCTGTGATAGATGGAACCATGAATTCTACTGTCTACCAAAAAATCCTGAAGGAGAATGTCCGGTCATCTGTTCGTCAACTCAAGCTGAAGCGATCTTGGGTGCTGCAACAGGACAATGACCCAAAACACACCAGCAAATCCACCTCTGAATGGCTGAAGAAAAACAAAATGAAGACTTTGGAGTGGCCTAGTCAAAGTCCTGACCTGAATCCAATTGAGATGCTATGGCATGACCTTAAAAAGGCGGTTCATGCTAGAAAACCCTCAAATAAAGCTGAATTACAACAATTTTGCAAAGATGAGTGGGCCAAAATTCCTCCAGAGCGCTGTAAAAGACTCATTGCAAGTTATCGCAAACGCTTGATTGCAGTTATTGCTGCTAAGGGTGGCCCAACCAGTTATTAGGTTCAGGGGGCAATTACTTTTTCACACAGGGCCATGTAGGTTTGGATTTTTTTTTCTCCCTAAATAATAAAAACCACCATTTATAAACTGCATTTTGTGTTTACTTGTGTTATATTTGACTAATGGTTAAATGTGTTTGATGATCAGAAACATTTTGTGTGACAAACATGCAAAAGAATAAGAAATCAGGAAGGGGGCAAATAGTTTTTCACACCACTGTATCTCTAGCTAAACAGAGGCTAATTACCCTCCAAAACACAGAAATAGACCGACTGCCCACTCCTGACATCACACTTCTCCCTCCCCTAAGCCCGCAGCCTCTGTCTCAGATTGGTGCGAATATATCACTCCTGCAAGCAAACACTTATTCTTAGCGCAATGAGAGAAGTCGCAAAATCAACCAGAATGTTCAAGCAAATTCTAAAAAAAACCTGATCTAAATCTGTTAAGTAGTTCTCTGGTTTCTTAGCTAAGTGGATGTCAGATACTCCCCGAGGCTGGCATATGAGTGAGGAGGGCCGCACCCCACCTTCCTTCGGCCCGCTGCATCTCTCTTGGATTTATGCAAATAAATCGGTACCGCAAACGAACTATGATACTTAGATGAGAGAGGTTGTAAAATCAACCAGAATGTACAAGCAAATTATAGAAAAAAACCCAATCTGAATCCGTTAAGTAGTTCTCTTGTGAAAAGCGGACACACAGACAGACATTTGCTTTTTTATACAGTATATAGAGATATCTTAATAACTAGAGTTAAATCTCAGTCAAGGTTAAGATAAACGTGGTCCGAAAGCATTTCTGGGTGAGACATAAGCCCCATACAAGTAGGGATCCCCAAGTGCCTGGAGCACCCCCCGGTGGAACCCACAGAAACTAACAGGACTGAGTCGAAGATCTCCATGTCACATGATTTGAGGCACCTTTGCAGCTCGGGGGCTGCAAGGGAGAAAATGCACTATGCACATGCTCTCCCTTGGTCATTCCATCCCATCATGAATATCATTCATTTTCAAGATGCTATAAAATTACTTAAAGCTTTTGTTTTTAGTTGATTAGAATACTGTACCGCACTCCTCTCAGGACTACCCAAAACAGGCATCAATCGATTGCAATGAGTACAGAATGCAGTGGCCAGAATCTTAACTAGGAAAAGAAAATCCAAGTACATCACGTCATTCTTAGCGTCATTACACTGGTTTCCTGTGTCATTTAGAATTGACTTTAAAATACTGCTTATGGTTTACAAAGCCTGAAATAATCTGCGCCATCCTATATTTCAGAATGCCTCTCACCTTACACTCCAAATCATAACCTTAGATCTTCAAATGAGGGTCTGCTTAGAATTCCAAGAGCTAAACTTAAAAGAAGTGGTGAATGTTGTCAATGCACCTAAAATCTGGAATAGCTTACCGATAGAAATTTTCCAGGCTAATACGGTGGAACACTTTAAAAAATTGCTATAACCCCATTATTTTAATATGCCTTTCTCATAGCTTCATTTTAGTGTAACCCTGATATTCTGCATATGCATTTAATTTAAATTTTTATCATATCTCTGCACTCCGTACTAACCCCTACTTTCTCTGCTGTTCTTTTTCTGGTTTTCTGTGGTGACGATCTGCGCCCCCCACCACCACTTGATTATGGCACCATGCAGTCCCTACAGATTGATTATAGATATAATCAATATATCCTATATATATATATATATATATATATATATATATATATATATATATATATATATATATATATATATATATACCTATAGATTGAAGGCCAGAGGTCCACATGACCATCATCATCAAGTTCTTCTATGTGAAGCCTGAAGTCCACGAGGACTGATTGAGATCATTGATGTTAGGTAGAATGCCCAGTGGGGGCTGGGTGGTCTCGTGGCCTCGGAACCCCTGCAGATTTTTTTTTTTTTTTTTTTCTCCAGCCCTCTGGTGTTTTTTTTTTTTTTTTGTTTGTTTGTTCTCTTCTGTCCTCCTGGCCATCAGACCTTACTTTATTCTTTGTTACTTAGCATTGCCTAATCTTAATTTTATATTTTTCTTCTTTCCTTCTTCATCTTGTAAAGCACTTTGAGCTTCATAATTTGTATGAAAATGTGCAATAGAAATAAATGTTGTTGTTATTGAGGGCATTCTGTCTTGGTAAGGATGCCGGCTGTCCCTCACAATGTACACTGCCATTCAACAAGCATTTGGAACCTCTGAATTTGTCATGTATGAAAGAACAAAGGTCCTCCAATGCTTCTGACTTTTTCATGCTTTGTTCTAAATAAAGATTTACTGCGGTCATCTGCTTTCAAATGTTTGGACACCATTGGCAAATCCCCAAACCCAAGCAACCTTGACAATGGTAGGTTATTGAAAGTTACAGACGCCGAAAGAGGACATGCAATTTCATTAGTTTCTCGTACTGTTTTCTTGAAACAACTGTACAGTTTTCTCGAGGAAATGCAATATCATTATTTTTTTTATTGTTTTCTAACAATAAAATAACTATAAATCTTGAAATGTTGAGAAAATTTAGCCAAGTTTGAGAACACCTGACAACATCTGATAACATCTACAATTCAAAACATGCTCTGTCATGTTTGAAAGGCCAAGCTCCTCAAACACTTCAGACGTTTTCATTTTTTGTTGTAATAAAAGATTTATTGTAGTCCTGTGCTTTTACATGTTACCAACAGTGATAGCAACTGATGAAGACTCGGGTAATATGAACAGCAGTGCCAGGCTATTGTCATCATGCATTGCTGCTAGCAATGTAATTATGTTGGATGATTACAATTGCGTGTTTCCTTTGCGTTCCACTGTGTCAAAGGGCTAATGTAGGTACATTTTCACTTCCGAGATCCAATATGGTTATTTTTTTGCAGCCCCCCCATCACCCCTCAATTCCCCCACTAACACTAACACCACCAATGAATTAAGAGTAAATTACTTCAGGTTTACTGGTAGCAAAATTGAATCTTTACAGAGGGGCTTGGACAGCATGCAGACTTAGGCAGATTTGTGGCAAATGAAATTTAATGTGAGTAAATCTAAAGAATTACATGTAGGAAGTAAAAATGTCAGGGTTATCTACACAATGTGAGGTCTGAATATTGAAACCAGCCCTTATGAAAAGGATTTAGGAGTCATAGTGGACTGCACAGGCAAACATACTTGAGTGTCATATTATATAACGCCTTGAGGTTCTGCTCAAGCTTTATAACACACTGGTGAGGCCTCATCTGGAGTACTGGGTGTAGTTTTAGTGTCCATAAAGACATAACAACGCTAGAAAAAGTCCAGAGAAGGACAACTAAGCTGACTACAGGGATACAGGGGGTGAGTTATGAGGAAAGATTAAAAGAGTGGAGCCTTTACAGTTTAAGGAAAAGGAGAATAAGAGGAGACCTGACTGAAGTGTTTAAAATGATGAAGGAAATTAGTGCAGTGGATTGAGACAGTGACTTTAAAATTACTTCATCAAGAACACGGGGACAGAGTTGGAAACTTGGTAAATTTCGCACAAACATTAGGACGTTTTTCTTCACACAGAGAACCACAGACACCAGGATTAAGTGACTAAGTAGATAGATAGATAGATAGATAGATAGATAGATAGATAGATAGATAGATAGATAGATAGATAGATAGATAGATAGATAGATAGATAGATAGATAGATAGATAGATACTTTATTCATCCCAAGGGGAAATTCACATACTCCAGCAGCAGCATACTGATAAAAACAATATTAAATTAAAGAGTGATAACAATGCAGGTATACAGACAGACAATAACTTTGTGTAATGTTAACGTTAACCCCCCTGGGTGGAATTGAAGAGTCGCATAGTGTGGAGGAGGAACGATCTCCTCAGTGTGTCAGTGGAGCAGGACGGTGACAGCAGTCTGTCGCTGAAGCTGCTCCTCTGTCTGGAGATGATCCTGTTCAGTGGATGCAGTGGATTCTTCATGATTGACAGGAGCCTGCTCAGCGCCCGTCGCTCTGCCACAGATGTCAAACTGCCCAGCTCCGTGCCTACAATAGAGCCTGTCTTCCTCACCAGTTTGTCCAGGCATGAGGCGTCCCTCTTCTTCATGCTGCCTCCCCAGCACACCACCGCGTAGAAGAGGGCGCTCGACACAACCGTCTGATAGAACATCTGCAGCATCTTATTGCAGATGTTGAAGGACACCAGCCTTCTAAGGAAGTACAGGCGGCTCTGTCCTCTCTTGCACAGAGCATCAGTCCAGTCCAATTTATCATCCAGCTGCACTCCCAGGTATTTATAGGTCTGCACCCTTTGCACACAGTCACCTCTGATGAGCACGGGGTCCATGAGGGGTCTGGTCCTCCTAAAATCCACCAACAGCTCCTTGGTTTTGCTGGTGTTCAGTTGTAAGTAGTGTTGTTGATAATAGGACTTTAGGGACCTTCACACCCTGACCTTATTATATTTTTTGAGAATTAAGTGGATAGAAATGGTGAGATGATGGGTTAAATGGCCTGTTCTTGTCTATATTGATCTAATTCGCTGGCGAATTTAAAAATGACAGTTAATCTAAGCTTTAAGCTTTGCTACAGTGGGAGAAAAGCCCCTGCAGACACACAGCAAGCATACAAAGTCCACAAACACAAAGTATACTGCGTGAGAAGCAACCGATGCATCCATTTACTCTGATACCAAACAGTATGAGTTTTTCACAGCTGTCCAGATGCCAAATGTAATTTGGTCCCCTTCTTTAGAGTCTCTTGTGACTTCTTTGCAGAATGACCTCTAGGTCCAAACATATTTGTGCTTCATACAGAAGATCTCTAGTGACCCACAATCCAGGCATCTTCTGATATCCAATAAAATAAAACGCTTTGGGAAACATTTCAGTTTTTCAAGATCTCAAGGAAACCATTCTGTTATTTCAAGAAAACAAAATTTCTCCTATTATTTTGAAAAAAAAAAACCCAGTTATATATAAAAAACTAACAATACTGTGTGTCCTCTCTCAGCTTCCATCGAATGTAGCCAAAATTGAATCATTGTTAAATATGTCATTTCCTATTATTTTTGCCCTCCCAAATGTTCCTGACAAGTGGGACACCATGAACATGATACAACAATAAATGACATCATATTATACAGTCTACAATATATAAGAAATACAAATTGGGTCTGCTCAATCAGTTGTCAGTAAGAATGGCGGTTGAGTAGCCTTATCAGCCAAGGATGCAAACCATCCATAATTTTAGTAGTGTGAGTGTTAACAGTCCAGAATGGAGGCAGAGCAAAAGGGACTGTGCAGGATCCCTGAAGTCTTCAATAATAACATGTGCCATTCAAAGGTAGTGTGTGTTATAAATGTCCTCAATGGAAGGTAGCTGTGTGCCAGTAACTTAGTACACCATCTCCAAATGCCCTGTGGCCCTGGACTGAGCAGGTACCATACCAGGACATTTATACGGCAGCTGATGATGGATTCCACTAGGCTCGTATAGGAGATTTGTGAGCACAGGTGGAGCCATGTGTGTTTTCCACGGACATCAGAAAGAGTAAAGGTATTGGTGAACCTTCTTGATAAACAGCCGAGATGTGTTGTACTCACTTCATATCGTCATTGAGGATGACTCCAAGAAATTTAAAGCTGCTGCATCATACTACAACATTCCCTCTAGTGACAAATGTGCATGTTTTTTATTGTCTTTGTTGTTTTTTTCGTCATTTAAGGTTTTGGATGGCATGGTAGTGCAGAGGTTGATGATGCTGCTTCATGGATTGACCATCCCGAGTTTTGAATCTAAAGCCCAATTTTTGTCAGTGTGGAGTTTGTACTTGCAGATTTTTCTCAAGGTACCTACCCCAAAAATCCACGTTTGGATTGTCAATAGTTCTATGTTGGACAAATTTGCGTGAGTAGGGTTTGCAACAACCTTATTGCTCTCTGAAGGAATGTTCCTTGCCTTTTTAGACAAAGCTACCAGTAAAGGTTCTGCATTCCTTCAGTCATACTGTATGTTTAAGCAAGTTTAAGCAGGTTTGTACACATTATGTTATGAATTCATTTAGAAAGAAAGATACACAGAATACAGTTGAAGATACAAAACCTGAAGCTTGCAATTAGTGGGTTATCCCCTCTTTCAACAGTAAGAATTTCTTTAAACAATGGTTGCTACGCTCACACTCAACACAGCTCATGCATGCTTTTCCTGTGAGCACTACATTGCCTTTTTTAAAGCTGCTATACTGTATCTAGGACATTTCTTAGAAAGGACCATCTAGATGGATCTGGAGTTCATGAAGATTCCACAGTGGAATGATTTCTGCTCTTACTGGTCTTTATTTACAAACCTGACTGGAAACATCTGGAGTTCTCCTCAGGTGCTTTACAGACCTAAACTGAATTTGAGTCTATTGGTTATACGGTGAAACCAGGATATGTGTAACCATATGGTATTCAACTAAATGGTATTCTTTCTACTATCATGAAGTGCAAATAGGTGTGAGCTACTTTTGAATTATTCCATATTTTTTTCCACTCTTTTGCCTGTTCCTATGACAAATGCTGTAGCTTTTAGTAACTGAACTACCAGTCACAATTTTGTATGGTATGTCTCAGGTGACAAACTAACCAAATACAATATTCTTGGACTGCTTTGTTCTCATTTTAACACATAAAGACTGTGGATGGGTGAAAGGAAAACTTGGTGCTCTGACAAAGTGTTGGGGTGCCAACTGGATTGCCCCCTTTATTCTCTGTGTGAATAAAGTCAACAAGCACTCGATGGTGTTAAAATAAATGCCAATCACCTCTATGCCTTGTCACACACGTGCACATGGGAGGCAGCTAAAGGGCTCAACAGAAGGTAATTCCACAGCAGGCCAGGGGATGGCAGTGTGCAATAATCCTTTCTCTTTTATCCCTGCAGGCCAAACATGGGAAATTCTGCCTGGATCCAATAACATCACTTCCAGCTCCGGGCCCGATGATATCACTTTTGATTTTGGACCTGAGGACATCACTTGCGGTTATGGGCCCAAGGACGTCATTTCCAGTTCCGGGCCCAATGACGTCACTTCCCCTGACTGGCCTTAAAAACCCGCCAGCTTCCTTCTACGAATCAGTTTTGTTTTGGACTCAATCTGTACACAACTGTGCTTTCAAATTTTCTCTTCTCTGCAGCCTTATCACAAGTATATGGGTGGCTGCCCCAAACCTTTTTGTGTGTGTCAAGACATATTATTTCACAGTTTAAGGTCTGCCTGCTTATGATTCCAAGGATTAATAAAGTAATAATGGGAGGCTGAGATTTTAGTTACAGGGCCCCAAAGCTGTAGAATGGTCTGCCTGTTCCTATAAGAGGCACCTCTTCAGTCTCATCTTTTAAATCCAGGCCGAAGACTCACAACTTCAGTTAGCATACCCTGACTAGAGCTGCTGATTAGTGTGGAAAAATATATGCTTTTGTATTGTATTTATATGGATATACAGTATGGTTCTATTCAGGGTTTGGATTCTGCTCTGTTGACTTTAAATCCTAACTTATTTTGTTCTTTAACAATAATTAACTAAGTTTTATGTATGTTAAATAGGTTCATACTAGTTATTATCTTAAGTTTTAACCAAATCTATATTATTTTAGCTACTTATTAAGTACAGTGTTATGTAAATGTTTGGGCCCCCTCTGAAGTTGCATGATACTACTAGAGAAATGTAGACAAGGGGATGTTTATCAGACCAAAATCCTCAGTGTAGCATTATTGGGTTATATGAAATAAAATAAAATGTAAAAAAAAATGAGATGTGCAAAAGTTTAGCCACCCTTTTAATTGCATTAATGTGAAGACCTGTAGTCATTTAATGCTGACAGGCTGCAGAACAAAATTCCTTTGATTAGCTCATTAGACCTTAAACTACAAAGACAGATGCAACCAATCATGAAAAAGGTTATTTAACATACTGTAGGAAATTTATGAATTTCCCCTTGGGATTAATAAAGTATCTATCTATCTATCTATCTATCTATCTATCTATCTATCTATCTATCTATCTATCTATCTATCTATCTATCTATCTATCTATCTATCTATCTATCTATCTATCTATCTATCTATCTAATTGCTAGTTGTGCTTGTCCTTGGTTCTCTTACAGAGTGGCAACATGGGAACTTCTAAAGAACTCTCTACTGACCTAAAAGCTAAGAATTCATTGTTATGAATTAGGTGAAGGGTATAAGAAATTCTCACAAAGGTTTGAATTGTCTGTCTCCACAGTCAGAAATGTAGTTAGGAAATGGAAGGCCACAGGAACTTGTGAAGGAAAGATATGGTAGGCCAAGGAAAATATCTGAAAGGCACAGTGAAAGGCTGGTTAAAATGGTCACAGAGCACCTCCAGAGAGCTACAAGAACATCTGGCTGCTGATGGTGTCATTGTACGTCATTTCACAGTCCAGCACACTTTGCACCGAGGAACACCTCAGTGGAAGGGTGATGCGCAAAAAGCCTTTTCTGAGTACTCACCACAAGAAGAGTCGCAAGTGGTATGCAAAAGCACAGCTGGACAAGCCAGAAACATTTTGGAAAAAATAAGTGTTGACAGATGAGACTAAGGTAGAGTTATTTGGTCACAACCAGAGGCAATAGGCGTGGCGAAAAAAACACACAGCATTCCAAGAGAAGAACTTGCTGCCTACTGTAAAATTTGGTGGAGGGTCCATCATGTTTTAGAGCTCTGTGGCTAGTACAGGTACTGGAAACCTTGTTAAAGTTGAGGGCCACATGAATTCCTCCCAGGATCAGCAGAATCTTGACAAGAATGTCCAAGAGTCAGTCAATCAAAAAGTTGAAGTTACGCGAGAGTTGGATGTTTCAGCACAACAATGAATCCAAAGCACCGTTCAAAATCTACCAAGGAAGTCATGCAGAGGCACAAGTCCAATATTCTAGAATGGCCATCCCAGTCCCTGGACCTGAACATCATTGAAAATGTATGGATTGATTTGAAGCAGGCTGTCCACGCTCGGAAGCCATCAAACCTGAGTGAAATGGAGGCATTTTCTATAGAAGAATGGTCCAAAACACCACCAGCCAGAATTCAGGGACTTGTCAGTGGCTATAGGAGGTGTCTGCAGGCTGTTATTTCAGCAAAACGAGGCTCTACTAAACATTTATGGGATTATCCCTTTGAGGTGCCCAAATTTATGCAACTGCCTATTTTTGTTTAAACTCACATTAAATTGGTTCTGTTGGTCCAATAAAACATATTTCACTACCAAAATGTTGCTCTTTCCATAAGGTATAAAATATGTAAAAATGAAGCCACTCCCTCAAAAGCTGAGCAAGTTATAAATTGATACAGTGATTTTTATCAGGGGTGCCCAAACTTTTACATAGCTATGTATGTCAAACCCATAAAATATTTCCACAAGCGTTCATTAATGTTATGTGAAGATGATGTGACTTATGACCTGTTTTTGTTAAAGTAGTACAGAGACACTCAGAAGGGAATCACTCCCAGTGAGCATTTTGGTGGAGTGTGTAGTGACAGACAGCAGAAGTCAAAGAGGCTCAGATGGGGAGTGAATCAGTCGGGGCCACAGATGGCTGCAGGGACACCAGTCTCTGTAAAAAGAGATTCAGATGGAGCACCCTACTGGGAGCCTAGGAGTAGTAGGGATCCAAACCTCAAGAAGAAAGGCTGTGTCTGTTGCAAGATCCCATTTGGAGTCAGCAGAGGAGACGTTACTTTTAAAAGGACACACCAGGGACTCCTCATATTTAATGGATTATTTATGGGATTCTTTTTAACCTCCTCATGCTCACTGACTTTTAAGGATTATTTATTTATTTATGGAAGAATTTTTGAGCGCTGCACCGTTTATTTGATTGATTTTAATAAAAGCACTATATCACTTTTGTACATACCCCTTGGCTGGATGCTTGTGTCCTCATTTGCCATTTAAAGCACTTAATTGATTCTGATAAAATAAGCATGACACAGTCATACCCATCCATCCACTCTGCAGATTGTTCAACAGCATGAATGCCTGTTTTCTGATTTAAATCTGGTGAACGACACCCTCAAAGAAATATAAGAAATTCTGATATGACTTTGAAGCTGTCTTTGGAGTGCATAATTTTTTAAAAATGATGGTGCTGTAATGAACAGTAAAGGGTGGTCCAGATCTAATTGTGCAACTTTTAATGCAATGCGGGAAAACAATGCAAGACAAAAGAATTGTTTGAATAACTTGTAATAAACAAAAATGGACTTGCATTGGGGCGGCACGGTGGCCCAGTGGCCCAGTGGTAGCGCTGCTGCCTCGCAGTTAGGAGACCTGGGTTCGCTTCCCGGGTCCTCACTGCGTGGAGTTTGCATGTTCTCCCCGTGTCTGCGTGGGTTTCCTCCGGGTGCTCCGGTTTCCTCCCACAGTCCAAAGACATGTAGGTTAGGTGGATTGGCGATTCTAAATTGGCCCTAGTGTGTGCTTGGTGTGTGGGTGTGTTTGTGTGTGTCATGCGGTGGGTTGGTAAAAAGCTTAGGGGTAACTGTTGACTGTAATCTGAATTTTAAATCACATATTCATCAGATCACTAGGACAGCATTTTTTTACTTAAGAAACATAGCAAAAGTTAGACCTCTTATATCATTGAAAGATGCTGAGAAATTAGTTCACGCATTTGTTTTCAGTCGACTAGATTACTGTAACGCAGTCCTCTCAGGACCACCCAAAAAAGACATCAATCGTTTGCAACTAGTGCAGAACGCAGCTGCTAGAATCCTAACAAGGAAAAGAAAATCCGAGCACATCTCTCCAGTTTTGATGTCACTACACTGGTTACCTGTGTCATTCAGGATTGACTTTAAAATTCTGCTTATGGTTTATAAAGCCTTAAATAATCTCGCCCCATTTTATATATCGGAATGTCTGACATCTTATATTCCAAATTGTAATCTCAGATCCTCAAATGAGTGTATCCTTAGAATTCCGTGAGCAAAACTTAAAAGAAGTGGTGAGGCGGCCTTCAGCTGTTATGCACCTAAAATCTGGAACAGTCTACCAATAGGAATTCGCCAGGCTAATACAGTGGAGCACTTCAAAAAACAGCTGAAAACACATTACTTTAACATGGTATCTCATAACTTCACTGTAATTTAATCTTGATACTCTGTATATCCAATTCATTATAATAACTACTCATGGTAGCTCTAAAATCTGTACTAACCCCTATTCTCTCTTCTGTTTCTTTTTCCAGTGTCCTTTTGATGGTGGCTTTCGCCACCACCATCTACTCAAAGCACCATGATGTTCCAATAGTGAAGAATTAAAAGCCAGAAGTCTGCATGTTCATCATCATAAATAAATATTGTGCAGAAATTTCAGAATTAACAAGTACTTCTGGATGAAGCATTGAATTGCCTGATAAGCAGCATGTAGAAAAGAACCCCAGTGGTGCCTCAGGACAATCAATCAATCAATCAATCAATCAATACAAATATGCTGCATATAATTGCTGTAACTGCTTATGCTCAGGCATTTTATGTATGGGTGACCTCGGGCAACTCATTAAACCAGCCTGAGCTTCAAAAACACGTAGGTATACTTTTTGGTAAAGGTGTTTGGCAATTATAGAACACACTGTTATTTTATATTTGGAGTTTTAAGAAGAATGATCAAGAATATAATAATAATAATTATTATTGTTATAGGGCAGCACGGTGGTGCAGTGGGTAGCGCTGCTGCCTCGCAGTAAGGAGACCTGGGTTCACTTTCCGGGTCCTCCCTGCATGGAGTTTGCATGTTCTCCCCATGTCTTTCTACCTGTGGGTTTACTCCAGGTGCTCCGGTTTCCTCCCACAGTCCAAAGACATGCAGGTTAGGTGCATTGGCGATTCTAAATTGATCCTAGTGTGTGCTTGGTGTGTGTGTGTGTGGGTATGTGTGCCCTGCGGTGGGCTGGCGCCCTGCCCGGGGTTTGTGTCCTGCTTTGCGCCCTGTGCTGGATGGGATTGGATCCAGCAGACCCCCCGAGACCCTGTAGTTAGGATATAGCGGGTTGGATAATGGATGGATGGATAATTATTTTTATTATTATTATTATTGATAAAGTATATTAAACAAAGAGCTGCTGAAGGCAACATAAGATTAAATAAAATTCAGAAGACCAATGTCCTTATTAAAAACAACAACAACATTTATTTCTATAGCACACTTTCATACAAATGATGGAGCTCAAAGTGCTTTACATGATGAAAAACGTTTATAAAAAATAAAAATATAAAATATATAAATATAAAAAAAAAAAATCCAGAGTGCTAGAGAAAAAAAAAACCACGAGACCACCCAGCCCTCTACCTAACATCAATGATCTCAATCAGTCCTCATGGTTTTCAGGCTTCACGTGAAAGAATTTGATGATGATGGCCATGTGGACCTCTGACCTTCAATCCATTAATGTAAGGACTGCACGGTGCCCTGATCAGGTGGTGGGGGGCACAAATTATGAAGCTCAAAGTGCTTTACAGGATGAAGAAGGAAAGAAGAAAAATATAAAAATAAGATTAGGCAATGCTAAGTAACAAAGAATAAAGTAAGATCCGATGGCCAGGAGGACAGAAGAAAACAAACTAACAAAAAAAAAAAAAACACCAGAGGGCTGGAGAAAAAAAAAAAAACAAAATCTGCAGGGGACCACCCAGCCCCCACTGGGCATTCCACCTAACATCAATGATCTCAATCAGTCCTCATGGACTTCAGGCTTCACATGGAAGACCTTGATGATGATGGTCATGAGGACCTCTGGCCTTCAATCTAACAATGTAGGGACTGCATGGTGCCCTGATCAATTGGTGGTGGGGGGCGCAGATCGCCACCACAGAGAACCAGAAAAAGAACAGCATAGAAAGTAGGGGTTAGTAATGGAGTGTGGAGTCATGAAAAAATGATAATTCAATGCATTTACAAAATATCAGGGTTAGGGTAGGGGATAATAGTATTACTGCTACAGCTCTGGCACACTGCTCTCCTATTTAACAATTAAATAGATAGATAGATAGATAGATAGATAGATAGATAGATAGATAGATAGATAGATAGATAGATAGATAGATAGATAGATAGATAGATAGATAGATAGATAGATAGATAGATAGATAGATAGATAGATAGATACTTTATTAATCCCAATGGGAAATTCACAATAATAATAAATAAATAATCTCGGTTAAAAGTAATTATCTGGGAAAAAGTTAGTTAAAATAAATCAAACCCAAATTAAAAAATAAATTCAGTATAATTAAACCCAATTAAAACTAAATAAACTAAAAAACAGCCACCCTATTTTTCATTCAGCCCAGTAGAGTGTTATGTTTGTAAAGCCATAATCCAATCCGTCTCTTTCCAAAGGGGTTGTGTTTTATTCCATGTAGTATTTTGTTCTAACCCAGACATGACAGGTGGATGCATCTGGTTTGAAAAATGTTGGTATAAAGCTGTCTGTTTGGTTTCATTGTCAATTAAGAGTAAATGTTGTATAAACCTGGCCTTTAAAGAATTCTTGGTCTCCCCAATATAACTCATTCCACAAGTCCTACACTGAAGTTTAGCTCTTGGAATTCCAAGCAGGCCCTCATTTGAAGATCTAAGATTACAATTTGGAGTATAAGGTGAAAAGCATTCTGAAATATAGGACGGAGTGAAGTTATGTAAGGCTTTGTAAACCATAACCAGTATTATAAAGTTAATTCTAAATTGCACTGGTAGCCAATGTAGTGGCATGAAAACTGGAGAGATGTGCTCGGATATTTCTTTCGCAGTAAAAACAGCATTAAATCTGAACTTGGGAGTGTATAAATAATAATAATAATAATTCATTGCATTTATATAGCGCCTTTCAAATTCACCATAATCCCGCACACCGTATACACATTTGAGTGTTTATTTAACATTTACGTCGTTGCTGTGTTGACATCAACCATCTCGTTTATAATTGCTGCTCTTAACCTAAGCACTTTGTACACCAATGTTCTCCAGGCACTTTCAGGAACATCAGCTTCTCTGAGGAATGAGGAAGTGATACTTCCTCGAGTTTTTTGAGGGGCTGAACATCATTAGCATGTGAGAAACTATAAAAGCAAACCAAGAACAAAAACAAAATAATAAAACAAGCTACGGAAGATGTCAGCAGCCGGCATGCTGGTGCTCCTCATGTCATGGAGTGTCTTCTCCATGGGACTGTCACTCAGCCTGCAGGGTGGGCTCATGACATTCACGCCGAAAGGGATGTATCCGGATGGCACATATCGGGTATGCTCAGAGAGACATAAATTTAAACAATTTTACGTATCGATAAAGTTGCAGTTTAAAATCTTGTTCGCCATTTATTTTTATGTCAGGCTTAGTGGTGGCTCTGAGGCTAGGGATCTGCACTGGCAATCGGAAGGTTGCCGGTTTGAATGCCGTAAATGCCAAATGGGACTCTGCTTTGTTGGACCTTAACCTGCAATTGTTCCATCCTGGGTATGAAGTTAATGTAGGCCCTCCAACCTGCAGGGAAAAACTTGGGGGTTGGTGGCAGAACTGGCTCATCAGCCACCATAAAAATCCTCACACTGGTTCCATTCCATCTGGACTAGTGTGGTGCTGAGGTGTCACCCGTTGCATGGCTGCACTCAGGTCCTAATCTGGGATACTGAGTTGATTTGTCCTGTGGTGGATGCAGCAATGCACTGTATCAGTCTCTCTCTCATCTTAGAAATATAAAAATAAAGAAATAAAGAACCAGCAAACTAAGCTTAAAAAGGCCGGGCTGAAAGATGACATATTTAAGTTACAGTACTTGCGATTGGAAGAATGCTGATTTGAATTCTTCTGTTCTGTATCAGTCTTTTATCAGAAATACAATCATGCATACGTTTAATTTTGCAAGCACATGTATATAACAAACGTACCATGCACGTGTCTGTTATTTTTAATTGCAGGTTGATTTTCGATATAAAGAATCTTACCAAAATTACTGCTATCGAGGATTTTCCTGGGATTGCAGTAGCGGGGACTGTGGCTACACGAGAGACATCCGATATGGGCAGATAGACAGCAGCCCGCTGGAGGACACCTGGTGCCAGGCTGAAAGCTTCATGTCGAGAAGTGTCCCCACTGACAAGCCGTTTGATCTGAGGTAGGTGAAGTGTGAATTATTTTACATTTAAATAGTCAAAAGGTTTTGAAAAATTAATTATGGGAGATTCGCAAGACGCAGCTGAAGCCACGACAGGTTTTACTTCCAACTGATCTGCGCTCTTCTGACACCGTGAAGCCCGTATGTTGTTGCTGCCTACTGGAGACACGCCCCTCGCGCGCTAGTATGTTGACATCCGCGGGATTCGCCTCTCATGTCAATTTCAGGCCCGCTTAGTTACAGTAGATGGACTCGACAGCTTTTAACTTTTGTATTGCGCATTTCAGAAACTTGTAACCTATCGAGGACAATCTGGACCCAGAACAAGTCACCATGTAAAATCACTGTGACTATTATTCAGTAAGTCAGTCATTTTCCAACCCGCTACATCCTAACACAGGGTCACGAGGATCTGCTGGAGCCAATCCCAGCCAGCACACGGCGCAAGGCAGGAACAAACCCCGGGCAGTATAATAATACCGCAGTATTATTATTATTATCCATCCATCTTATTATTATTATTATTGTGACGTCCCATCGAATACACACACTCAGGAACCGCTTGTCCGGGGGAGTCTTCCAAATGCCGACTGGCTTTTTATTGAATATGCCGTGATATAAACGTTGTCCTACCGCCGCCCGTTGTCTGGGTCACGGGGACACCTCCAAAATAACAAAAACAACCCGCTTTCGTCCGATCTAGCTCTTGCCTAGTCTTTTACTGTTCGCTCTCTTCTCAACATGATGCTGTCTTCCTTTCGCTCCAGCAACAACAACCACTTCCGACCACCCCTCCCCTTTAATTAACCCTGATCCCTGTCACTCAACTCTCTCCCTAAGGAGGTGCCCCAAGTCCTTTCAAAAAGTGTTCCCCCGAGACTCCACCCCAACACTGCTTCCACTCCCGACAGCCCATGCAGTGGCAGGACACGTCACATGATTATTATTGAAGTATGTGGAAATGTAATGTATAATAAGAAAATCACAATGCCAATCATATTTTAATATAATAAAACATAATAACTAGATACCAAACAATACTTTAATTTAAAGCAGTAAATAATACATCCATCCATCCATCCACTTTCCAACCCGCTGAATCCGAACACAGGGTCACAGGGGTCTGCTGGAGCCAATCCCAGCCAACACAGGGCACAAGGCAGGAAACAATCCTGGGCAGGGTGCCAACCCACCGCAGGACACACACAAACACACCCACACACCAAGCACACACTAGGGCCAATTTAGAATCGCCAATCCACCTAACCTGCATGTCTTTGGACTGTGGGAGGAAACCGGAGCACCCGGAGGAAACCCACGCACACACGGGGAGAACATGCAAACTCCACGCAGGGAGGACCCGGGAAGCGAACCCAGGTCCCCAGATCACCCAACTGCATGGCAGCAGCGCTACCCACTGCGCCACCGTGCCGCCCGTAAATAATACAATACAGTAATCCCTCGCTATATCGCGCTTCGCCTTTCGCGGCTTCACTCCATCGCGGATTTTATATGTAAGCATATTTAAATATATATCGCGGATTTTTCGCTGCTTCGCGGGTTTCTGCGGACAATGGGTCTTTTAATTTCTGGTACATGCTTCCTCAGTTGGTTTGCCCAGTTGATTTCATACAAGGGACGCTATTGGCAGATGGCTGAGAAGCTACCCAACTTATTTTCTCTCTCTCTCTCTTGCGCTGACGTAGGGGGGTGTGAGCAGGGGGGCTGTTCGCACACCTAGACGATACGGACGCTTGTCTAAAAATGCTGAAAGATTATCTTCACGTTGCTATCTTTTGTGCAGCTGCAGCTGCTTCCTGAAACGACATGTTGAACGGTGCTTCGCATACTTAAAAGCACGAAGGGAACGTATTGATTTTTTTATCTCTCTCTCTCTCTCTCTCTCTACTCCTGACGAGGGGGTGTGAGCTGCCGCCTTCAACAGCTTTGTGCCGCGGTGCTTCGCATACTTAAAAGCCAAACAGCCCTATTGATTTGTTTGCTCCTTTGAAGAGGAAGATATGTTTGCATTCTTTTAATTGTGGGACTGAACTGTCATCTCTGTCTTGTCATGGAGCACAGTTTAAACTTTTGAAAAAGAGACAAATGTTTGTTTGCAGTGTTTGAATAACGTTCCTGTCTCTCTACAACCTCCTGTGTTTCTGCGCAAATCTGTGACCCAAGCATGACAATATAAAAATAACCATATAAACATATGGTTTCTACTTCGCGGATTTTCTTATTTCGCGGGTGGCTCTGGAACGCAACCCCCGCGATGGAGGAGGGATTACTGTACATCATAAATTATACAGGTGGAACCCCGTTATAACGGAATTCATGGCACCATAAAAATATACCGTTATAACGGAAATGTCGTTATAAGGAATATGAGTAAAATACGTATGTGACCGGGGTAGCCGGCGATTCGCGATATGTAACGGGTCGGCGCAAGGACGGCCCTAATAGCTGCTCTGCTGCGTTTGATAAGCAGTAAACCAATGGCAAAGTAATTGGTTTCCATCTGCAGTTTCAGGCTTAAAGCATAACAGGCTTGTCGCACGATGTTTAGATCATTTAACACCGGACTTTGACCTACTCTTCCTCCCATTCTCCTGGTCGCCGCTGGTGTTCTTCTAATCTGAAGTTGGGAGCTAAAGCAGGACGATTGCCCTCGTTTGGCAGCACCTATCTAGTGTACTTGAGTGCTGAAGTAACAGCTTCAATTTTAAATGAAGTATTGACACTCACTGTACCTGCCTTCTCCATACAGTAATAATAACGTACCTGTGTTTTCCTTAGAAATCTGGACTCACCTTCCTGTCTCTCGTGCAACTCTGTGACCCAAGCTTGACAATACCTGTAATAGAGCCGTGGTGTGCATGGTGCGAACTATGCAAGGGCGCCTGTCGACAACGTGGTTGTTTTGGGTTAAAAAGAAGAAAAAAAATATCAAAAACATTAATATCACTGAAAATTAGTAAAACGTTTATACATATCCCCCTTTACTTTTTAGGATTTTGTAAATAATTTGAGGGGCAGCACGGTGGCACAGTGGTAGTGCTGCTGCCTCGCAGTAAGGAGACCTGGGTTCACTTCCGGGGTCTTCCCTGCGTGGAGTTTGCATGTTCTCCCCTTGTCTGCGTGGATTCCCTCCGGGTGCTCCGGTTTCCTCCCACAGTTCAAAGACATGCAGGTTAGGTGCATTGGCGATTCTAAAAATGGTCCTTAGTGTGAGCTTGGTGTGTGTGCCCTGCGGTAGGCTGGCGCCCTGCCGGGGATTTGTTCCTGTCTTGCGCCCTGTGCTGGCTGGGATTGGCTCCAGCAGACCCCCGTGACTTGTGTTAGTCAGTCAATGACTGACTGTAAATAACTTGAACATTGAAATGTGTTTATACAGTAATCCCTCCTCCATCGCGGGGGTTGCGTTCCAGAGCCACCCGCGAAATAAGAAAATCCGCGAAGTAGAAACCATATGTTTATATGGTTATTTTTATATTGTCATGCTTGGGTCACAGATTTGCGCAGAAACACAGGAGGTTGTAGAGACACAGGAACGTTATTCAAACACTGCAAACAAACATTTGTCTCTTTTTCAAAAGTTTAAACTGTGCTCCATGACAAGACAGAGATCACAGTTCCGTCTCACAATTAAAAGAATGCAAACATATTTTCCTCTTCAAAGGAGTGCACGTCAGGAGCAGAGTCTGTCAGAAAGACAGAGGAAAGCAAACAAATCAATAGGGCTGTTTGGCTTTTAAGTATGCGAAGCACCGCCGGTACAAAGCTGTTGAAGGCGGTAGCTCACACCCCCTCCGTCAGGAGCAGACAAAGTTAGAGATAGAGAGAGACAGAGTTTGTTTTTCAAGCAAAAATCAATACGTGCCCTTCGAGCTTTTAAGTATGCGAAGCACCGTGCAGCATGTCATTTCAGGAAGCAGCTGCACAAAAGATAGCAATGTGAAGATAATCTTTCAGCATTTTTAGACGAGCGTCCGTATCGTCTAGGTGTGCGAACAGCCCCCCTGCTCAATCCCCCTACGTCAGGATCAGAGGAAGTCCGCGCAAGAGAAAGAGAAAAGTAAGCTGGGTAGCTTCTCAGCCATCTGCCAATAGCGTCCCTTGTATGAAATCAACTGGGCAAACCAACTGAGGAAGCTTGTACCAGAAATTAAAAGACCCATTGTCCGCAGAAACCCGCGAAGCAGCGAAAAATCCGCGATATATATTTAAATATGCTTACATATAAAATCCACGATGGAGTGAAGCCGCGAAAGGCGAAGCGCGATATAGCGAGGGATTACTGTATTGTCTTTTACAATCACAACCATCGCTTTTTCTAATCTGGCTACCTGTGCAGGGTACAGGGTAGTTGCCGAGAATTGGGGGTAAACAAACGCACCGTTCACCGGTGTACGTGGTGTGTGTCGGGCAATGTTGTGCATGAACGAGTTCAAAAGAGGGCGTTCATCGAACAAGCTCATTTTTCTAAGAACGGTGAATTTATCCATCCATTATCCAACCCGCTATATCCTAACTACAGGGTCAATGTTGGAGCCAATCCCAGCCAATTGTTAACAAAGCATGGCAGAAAACAAACCCCGGGCAGGGCACACACACACACACACACACCATGCGCACACTAGGAACAATTTAGAATCGCCAATGCGCCTAACCTGCATGTCTTTGACTGTGGGAGAAAACCGCAGGGAGGACCCGGGTCTCCTAACTGCGAGGCAACAGCGCTACCCACTGCGCCACCGTGCGCCCCAAGGTGAATTTAACATAACGTATTTGCAAGTGAAGAACTTGAACGTGAGCTCGTTCAGTTTTAGGTGAAATTCTGGATCGGGTTTAGGTCCCGATTAAACGTTTTGCCTTATCCTGTAATGTAGGGGTGGAGCCGAATCCGAATACGGTATTCAGGTAAACACAAATAGTGGATTTTTACGAGTATTTATTTCGTACGCTTTTTTTTTTTCCATTTATTTGTATTCGGAAAAAATAACGCCAAATCCAATAGGCACTGTCTGTGTCTGCCTCAGGCCCAGTCTTAGGTATTATGGGGCCCTGGGCGAAAGGGGGGTCCAGGGGCCCCCTGAGGGGGGCGGAGCCCCCCTGGAAGCTCTGTGAAATGCGTGAAAATTAGACCAAGGAGTCGATCCGGGGCCCCCCGGACGCCGGGGCCCTAGGCAGTCGCCTACTTCGCCTATGCCTAAGGTCGGGCCTGATTGGGACAAATAATGCTGTAGTATATTTAAGTATATATGACAATTGCTCACTCGGACAATTTGTTTTGGGGGCCCCCAAGAAGGCGGGGGCCCTAAGCTATAGCTTGTGTGGCTTATACGTAAATCCTGCACTGGTCTGCCTGCTTGTGCTTAAGCTGCACCCCCGCTGACACGAGTACTCCGCTTTCGCTTTTAGAAAAACGTTGGACTTCACAAGGCCATTTTATATTTTTCCCCGTTGGACAGGCAATATGTGACGCGAATTTTGACCGGCAGTGTAATCGGTTAGTTCACCTACATGCTGGCTCCACAGTTAACATCTGTGTCACACGGTTGGAAATTTATATGTATACTTGCATCTCTTTAATTTCTTTTTTGACCGGGAGGATATTAGCAGTGCAGGATTTATGTATAAGCTACACAAGCTATAGCTTAGGGCCCCCACCTTCTTGGAGGCCCCCAAAACAAATTGTCCGAGTGAGCAATTGTCATATATACTTAAATATACTACAGCATTATTTGTCCCAGTCAGGCCCGACCTTAGGCATAGGCGAAGTAGGCGACTGCCTAGGCCCCCGGCGTCCGGGGGGCCCCGGATCGACTCCTTGGTCTAATTTTCACGCATTTCACAGAGCTTCCAGGGGGGGCTCCGCCCCCCTCAGGGGGCCCCTGGACCCCCCTTTCACCTAGGGCCCCATAATACCTAAGACCGGGCCTGGATATTAGCATATATGGTTATACGTGTTTGTTGCTGGGTGTAACTCAATAAAGTGTATTTAAATAAACAAAAAGTCTTCATAATTATTGTATTTTATTCAAGAACACCGTAATAGCCTAATATAAGGCATGCAAAATTGAAAAAAGTAAACTTATGGGTCATTGACTGTAGTTCACAATTGAAATGGTGAACTATGAACGTGAATGTATTCATTTTAATCTGTGAACTGAACTTTGATCGAGTTCATATGACGTGTGAACTTGCACGACACTGGTGTCAGGCCATACAGTATATTCTAAACTTACGAGGCATTACATCACATGTATCACATGTGATGAAGACCATGGAGAGGCTGCTGCTTCACCACGTGAGGCCACAGGTCTGCCACGCCCTCGACCCTCTGCAGTTTGCATATCAGGAGAAGGTGGGAGCGGAGGATGCCATCATCTATATGCTACATCGATCCCTCTCCCACTTGGACAGAGGCAGTGGTGCTGTAAGAATTATGTTTCTGGACGTCTCTAGCGCCTTCAACACAATCCAATCTCTGCTCCTTAGGGACAAGCTGACAGAGATGGGAGTAGATTCATACCTGGTGGCATGGAGCGTGGACTGAATTAAAGACAGACCTCAGTATGTGCGTCTTGGGAACTGCACGTCTGACATTGTGGTCAGCAACACAGGAGTGCCACAAGGGACTGTACTTTCTCCGATCCTGTTCAGCCTATATACATCAGACTTCCAACACAACTCGGAGTCCTGCCACATGCAAAAGTTCGCTGATGACACTGCTATCGTGGGCTGCATCAGGAGTGGGCAGGAGGAGGTGTATAGGAACCTAATCAATGACTTTGTTAAATGGTGCGACTCAAACCACCTACACCTGAACACCAGCAAAACCAAGGAGCTGGTGGTGGATTTTAGGAGACCCAGACCCCTCATGGACCCCATGATCATCAGTGGTGACTGTGTGCAGATGGTACAGACCTATAAATACCTGGGAGTGCAGCTGGATGATAAATTAGACTGGACTGGCAATACTGATGCTCTGTGTAAGAAAGGACAGAGCCGGTTATACTTCCTTAGAAGGCTGAAGTCCTTCAACATCTGCAATAAGATGCTTCAGATGTTCTATCAGACGGTTGTGGCGAGCGCCCTCTTCTACGCGGTGGTGTGCTGGGGATGCAGCATAAAGAGGAAAGACACCTCACGCCTGGACAAACTGGTGAGGAAGGCAGGCTCTATTGTTGGCATGGAGTTGGACAGTTTAACGTCTGTGGCAGAGCGATGGGCGCTCAGCAGGCTCCTGTCAATTATGGAAAATCCACTGCATCCACTAAACAGTGTCATCTCTAGACAGAGGAGCAGCTTCAGCGACAGACTGCTGTCACCGTCCTGCTCCACTGACAGACTGAGAAGATCGTTCCTCCACCACACTATGTGACTCTTCAATTCCACCCGGGGGGGTAAATGTTAACATTATACTGTATAAAGTTATTGTCTGTTTTTACCAGCATTACTATCAATCTTTAATTTAATATTGTTTTTTGTATCAGTAAGGTGCTGCTGGAGTATGTGAATTTCCCCTTGGGATTAATAAAGTATCTATCTATCTATCTATCTATCTATCTATCTATCTATCTATCTATCTATCTATCTATCTATCTATCTATCTATCTATCTATCTATCTATCTATCTATCTATCTATCTATCTATCACTTTACCTGATGTGGAAGAGGCACGGCATTTTTCGCAGCGTAATTAAAAGTCACACCAAATACCTCAGGTGAATGGTGACAATCGACGGCTAACATATCCATATTCATGCACCAAGTGACAGGAATCGGGATTATATTAACAAGAAAGGCTGGACATCTATTGTTTTGCAGGCGGTTGTTGATGACAGTTTAATGATCAGGGACATTTGTGTTGGGTCACCAAGGGATACTGCTGTAATGTCATGCGACGTAAATACGTAAAAACTGTTTCCATTGCAGAATTATTGCTTTGTTGAATCGCCTGAAAAAACACCTCAATCGAGTGTGTACATTTTTTTTGCGAATTTTGCGAGTTTTTGTAGAAATTCACGTTTCCATTACTTTTTTTTTCGCAATTTCAAATTGTGCATAAATGAATGGAAATGCGGCTTGAAATACCGCTTGGATTTCCCGAGACTCGGTAAAATGATAAGCAGGGTATTGAGCATTTTTTGTACCACTTTATTATCTTCTGTGGCCATTTTTGGTCGCAAAAACGATTGTTATACTGAAATTTACATTTCACCAAAACATAATGTTGTCCGGGCGGCACGGTGGCGCAGTGGGTAGCGCTGCTGCCTCGCAGTTGGGAGACCTGGGAACCTGGGTTCGCTTCTCGGGTCCTCCCTGCGTGGAGTTTGCATGTTCTCCCCATGTCTGCGTGGGTTTCCTCCCACAGTCCAAAGACATGCGGGTTAGGTGGATTGGCGATCCTAAATTGGCCCATTTGTGTGTGTCCTGCGGTGGGTTGGCACCCTGCCCAGGATTGGTTCGCGCCCTGTGTTGGCTGGGATTGGCTCCAGCAGACCCCCGTGACCCTGTGTTCGGATTCAGCGGGTTGGAAAATGGATGGATGGATAATGTTGTCCTGGCCATTTTTGTTACTTTGGCATTAGCTATAATAGGATTTCGTATTGATTTCGTATTTCGTGCACTGTTTCTGCTGCTAAAAATACAATAGACAGGAGCGGACTGGGGCTCAAAACCGGCCCGGGCATCCTTCAGCGAGTGAGGTGATGAGGTCGACCCACTCGCCCCATTATTCACTGTAATTTTCTTAAAATTTGTGATGAGTACGCGGATCGCTACTTGCTGAGCTTATGACATGAACTCTATCTAAACTTTAATCTGTGCACTGTTGTTTAGACAGAACTTAAAATTTGATGACATGCTTAGAAATAACATTTAATGAAAAATAAAAATTTAGTAACATGGCTTATACGTTATTAGAGTACATGTCAAATCTTAACGATAAACTAAATGTTCTGTCCTAATATGAAAAATTTCTGTCCAGTGCATTTTAACTTTATTTCACCATACTAATAATCGCAGCTGAAAAACACTAATTTTCGCTCACACCGACGATCAGAGAACAATAAAATGCAAAATACATAATCTAAACTAATTATTAGTACCGAAGAATTTAAATACTAGAGATGAAATGAAATAAATTGCAATAATTTATATGCTAACCAAAATGTAGCAGTATCAAAACAGAAATCGGCAAAAGCGCAGTTTTGACTAAATGTTTCGCTGCAACGTTCTGTACTGACAACTAAAACAACTTGATGACGTAATACAGTATAGAACTATATAAATCGCAGTACCGGACAGATAATGTTTAGTAGTTTAGAAAATTTATTTTAATGTCAAACAGTAACCAGTACATAAAATTTATTTCATGAACCAGCCGGCCCGTGACCAGACCAGAGTTCGCGGCCCACCGGGCATTGCCCAAATGCCCTAATGGCCATTCCGCCCCTGACAATAGGACGTTATTAATTTTATTAATAGACAGTTTCCTTAATAGGAATTGAATAAACCGTGGAACATGAATAATCATTCAAGCCATGCAATTCTTCACGCCGGCCCTTCAGAAATTCTTTCACTTTGCGGTTCGGTGTTTTACGTATTACTATTACTATATACAGTACGTATTATATGTCGTGTCTTTACTCATTAATGCCTATCAGGATATAATGCACATTCTCCTGTCTAATAATCTTAATACATTATGGACTTGGAAAAGAAAAGCCGCTGCACTTCTTTAATTTTAAATCATTGTCGAAAATAATTTATATAACCAAAAATAAATGTTAAAGACAGGGAGGGTTACCATACGTTGTCCATTTCCCCACATAGGTCCTCCTTTTTTTGCTAGTAAAATAAGCGTCCAGGTGGACTTTCATAAACATTAAAATTGTTCGGGTTTTCATTGGCATGTCATACAAATCTTTTAGGATAAGATGACATGGACGCTCAAAGTCTTTTTACAGTTTCAAGGGGTCGTGCCAGCCGCAGTCTTCTGTACCCCTAGTGGTGCGCAGTCACAAGGCAGAGGCAGCATCATCGCAGATCCGAGCGTCCTTTAGGTTCTGTACATTTATCTTGCAATACTAGTGCTAGCGAGACTGGTTGCTGCAGAAATAACAAAACATAAATGTAAATGTATAGACAATCCTAAAAATAAATCTTCCTGATTTTGAAATAGTGGATGGCAAGCAGAGACTGGCATCCCAGGCAAGACTAAACAAGGATCTTTACCCAGCCTGGAGGCCAGTATAATGGAAGGATGTCAGAAGATAACATATTCAGGTTATGTTCTTCCGCCAAAACACTAAGTGGCAGCGCCCCGGGGTTACAGTACCTCTAAAGATACCCACAGGGCATGTATGAAATTATAGTTCCGTGGAACAGCTCTGTTGGGTTCCATGGGAGCCGCCAGGGGGCAAAGAGGGGATTAATGGTCCCTACTTTGTGGGACTTCAGCCATACACAGAAGTGCTTCCAAGGGACAATCTCGTGACTCCGGCAGTACTCCTGGGTTTTGTATAAAAGAAGCAGCCCACTTCCGTACAGGGAACCAGAGTTGGGTGGAAGTGGTCGAAGCTTGCCTGGAGGAGTGGAAGGAGAGAAAGAAAAAGAGTTGCATTGTTTTTGGTTTGTTCCCTCTTGAAGCCTTTGTATAAAGTATGTATTTGAGATTAAACCTTGTATTTAAACTGGGACCCGTGTTGATGCAGTTGTATCTGGGGTTTGGGCTGCTGCCACGCCCCCTGGTGGTCATCACTGTAATGAATCTGAGACAGAATGTGGATAGATAGATAGATAGATAGATAGATAGATAGATAGATAGATAGATAGATAGATAGATAGATAGATAGATAGATAGATAGATAGATAGATAGATAGATACTTTATTAATCCCAAGGGGAAATTCACAAATGTGAATTTGTACTGTTTGTAGTGCAAACTCTAAGACTTTCTCTTCTCCCATGACGGCTTCACAAACCATTTTTGAGTCGTGGGTCATCATGACACATCACCACTTCACTGTAAGTATGAAGAGAAGCTTATTACACAAGCAAAGGCATTCCTTCTGGAAGGATGGAAAACTTTTGCCTATTTATGTCAAATTTCTTCTTTAATAAACTCTCAGTTTCCAGCCATTACTATACAATACTACTTTTGATACAAAAATATATCTTTATTTATATAAAGTTAGAAAGGATCTTATGGCGGGTAATAATACAACAGCAAATGCTAATTTACCTTTAAAGTAGACATTGAAAGTCTTTCTTTTGGGTGTTACTTTTAAAACAAAATGCTCATGGCTTTTCAGTTGTATGACTTGTATACAATCGTATCGTCATGCTTAGGTAAATGTTTAGTTTTGAGAACTGCTCAGGTTTGCCAGGTCCTTAAAAATATAAAGCCTAAGGACAAATTAAAAATAGCAAATCTGCCCCCAAAAAACAGCCCAATACCTGACCTTGACAAAACGACACAACAGAAAGCAGGGGGCTGTGTCAGACAGAGAGGGTCAGGTACAAGCCATCAGAGTCCTTTGGATGTCCATTCAGAGATATTTTAAAGTGACAGGGATGGAGATTTTTCAACAGTGAAGAACATATGAATTTTTACATGTGAATTTCCCATTGGGATTAATAAAGTATCTATCTATCTATCTATCTATCTATCTATCTATCTATCTATCTATCTATCTATCTATCTATCTATCTATCTATCTATCTATCTATCTATCTATCTATCTATCTATCTATCTATCTATCTATCTATCTATCTATCATATGCAAGTGCAAACTGCAGTGGAAGGGATGCCAGATGCAACAACAGCATTTATTTATAGCATATTTTCAAAGAGCCCAAAATAAAACATAATTTTTTAAAAAGTAGCAGAAAAAAATGCAACCCAAAAAAAAAACATTTTTTCCCCACAGAAGACAATCAAAAATAGTCCAGCCGAGCGAGGAAACTGTCATCAGGTTGCTGCACTGTAATTTTAAATTGTGGAGCAAAGGGGCAAATCAGGGACAAATGTCCCAGACATTATGGACGGCACTGTAGTAGAGTTTTTGGTGCTGTCCAAGCTGACTCTGCTCCAGTTAATGCTGAAGAAGCACATTCAGCCACCAGCTTCTGTTGGTAAGGCATAAGGCTCTCTTTCTAAATCTATGTCAGCAATGAATCTACCATTCGAAGATATGCCCTTGTTCAAATTTTAGATTTTTTTTATCATGTTTGTGATAGGTCAGTTATCAGAGAAATATGAGCTGCACACTTTCACATACCTCATCGTCAGTTGCAATCTATGGTAGTATGATATGGGCAGCACAGTGACAATCTATCTATCTATCTATCTATCTATCTATCTATCTATCTATCTATCTATCTATTATATAGTGCCTTTCACTCTATCTATCTATCTATCTATCTATCTATCTATCTATCTATCTATCTATCTATCTATCTATCTATCTATCTATCTATCTATCTATCTATCTATCTATTATATATAATGCCTTTCACTATCTATCTATCTATCTATCTATCTATCTATCTATCTATCTATCTATCTATCTATCTATCTATCTATCTATCTATCTATCTATCTATCTATCTATCTATTATATAGTGCCTTTCACTCTATCTATCTATCTATCTATCTATCTATCTATCTATCTATCTATCTATCTATCTATCTATCTATCTATCTATCTATCTATCTATCTATCTATCTATCTATCTATCTATCTATCTAGCTATTATATATAATGCTTTTCACTATCTATCTATCTATCTATCTATCTATCTATCTATCTATCTATCTATCTATCTATCTATCTATCTATCTATCTATCTATCTATCTACAGTGCATCCAGAAAGTATTCCCAGCGCATCACTTTTTCCACATTTTGTTATGTTACAGCCTTATTCCAAAATGGATTAAATTCATTTTTTTCCTCAGAATTCTACGCACAACACCCCATAATGACAACATGAAAAAAGTTTACTTGAGGTTTTTGCAAATTTATTTAAAATAAAAACAACTGAGGAATCCCATGTCCATAAGTATTCACAGCCTTTGCTCAATACTTTGTCGATGCACCTTTGGCAGCAATTTCAGCCTCAAGTCTTTTTGAATATGATGCCACAAGCTTGGCACACCTATCCTTGGCCTATCCAGCCCCACAGCATGATGCTGCCACCACCATGCTTCACTTTAGGGATGGTATTGGCCTGGTGCCTGGTTTCCTCCAAACATGACGTCTGGCATTCACACCAAAGAGTTCAATATTTGTCTCATCAGACCACAGAATTTTCTTTCTCATGTTTTGAGAGTCCTTCAGGTGCCTTTTGGCAAACTCCAGGCGGGCTGCCATGTGCCTTTTACTAAGAAGTGGCTTCCGTCTGGCCACTCTATCATACAGGCCTGATTGGTGGATTGCTGCAAAGATGGTTGTCCTTCTGGAAGGTTCTCCTCTCTCCACAGAGGACCTCTGACAGAGTGACTATCGGTTCTTGGTCACCTCCCTGACTAAGGCCCTTCTCCCCCGATCGCTCAGTTTAGCTCTAGGAAGAGTCCTGGTGGTTTTGAACTTCTTCCACTTACGGATGATGGAGGCCACTGTGCTCATTGGGACCTTCAAAGCAGCAGAAATTTTTCTGTAACCTTCCCCCGAGACAATCCTGTCTCGGAGGTCTACAGACAATTCCTTTGACTTCATGCTTGGTTTGTGCTCTGACATGAACTGTCAACTGTGGGACCTTCTATAGACAGGTGTGTGCCTTTCCAAATCACGTCCAACCAACTGAATTTACCACAGGTGGACTCCAATGAAGCTGCAGAAACATCTCAAGGATGATCAGGGGAAACAGGAGGCACCTGAGCTCAATTTCGAGCTTCATGGCAAAGGCTGTGAATACTTATGTACATGTGCTTTCTCAATTTTTTTTATTTTTAATAAATTTGCAAAAATCTCAAGTAAACTTTTTTCACATTGTCATTATGGGGTGTTGTGTGTAGAATTCTGAGGAAAAAATGAATTTAATCCATTTTGGAATAAGGCTGTAACATAACAAAATGTGGAGAAAGAGATGTGCTGTGAATACTTTCCGGATGCACTCTATCTATCTATCTATCTATCTATCTATCTATCTATCTATCTATCTATCTATCTATCTATCTATCTATCTATCTATCTATCTATCTATCTATCTATCTATCTATCTATCTATCTATCTATCTATCTCCATGTGCTTTGTTTTCCTCCCACAGACCAAAGATTAACAGGTTAGCTGGATTGGCATTGCTAAACCTGTGTGTATGTGTGTGTGTAACTGGCCTCCTGCGTGCTCCTGCCGCACTGAATAAGCTCCTGCCTTCTGGTGCATGCTGTCAGCGCTGCACCGGAAAAAAAAAAGAATGAGACAAATATATTTGACATTTTGAAGAAATCATTTTATTACCTGAATAGTACCAATTAGAAAACATTGTCACACTAATGCAATATTATTTGAAAACGAACAGCATCAGATCGGGTGTGAATTTATACTGGCGCTGTTGTCAGATCGGGGGTCTGGGGTCGAGGGAGAGTGTGAACGTGACTGAGAGAATAAGACTGTTAACATACAAATCTAAAATGCTCTCAATTGAAAGATGTGTTCCCTTTGTTAAGTGATTTTGATGCACTGTGGTGCGCATGTGCATGTAAAATATATATATATTTTTTATAATAAAAAGGAGACTGCATGACCAGTGTTTTTTACCCTGGTCAAGAAGCTTCAGAGAGTGTTGTTATTCTTCCAACATCAGTATATTACCCAAGCGTACACTGCTAATAGTTTTCTTGACATCGCAAGGACATTTAGTCTACATGCCAACAAAGACTGAAAAAAAGCTAACTTTTAGAAATGCCATACATTCACAGCTGATCTGATGCTGTTCATTTTCAAATAATATTGCATTAGTGCGATGATGTTTTCTGATTGGTACTATTCAGGTCATAAAATGATTTCTTCAAAATGTCCCATATATTTGTCTTTCTTTTTTGCCCTGTGCTGCATTGACATCGTGCACCAGGAGGCGTGAGCTTATTTGGTGCTGCAGGAGTACGCAGGTGGCCGGTTGCTTGTGCTATTACAAGCTTGACTTGGCGGCGATTAGCGCACATGTACTGTGCTAGGCATGTACGGGGGCCACTGAGAAAAGAAGAGTGTTCATGGCTCACCTTGCAGAGGAGCTTAGTCGTTGCTTCTTACTAGAAAAGGCGATGGATAAAGCAAGAGAGGATGCAACATCGACAAGCTTTTGTTTCAAGACTGCAGCTTCCCCAGCCCCTTCAGTGTAATAGTAACCACAGCACAGAGAGAAGTGTGTGCATTGCAACAGGTACACATGTCGTAAACATAGAAAGGACGGTACTTGGGGTTTGTGTGAACTGTTAACATTTGAATATGATGATTGCCTATAGCACGGAACTGACCTCTCTGTACTATTCTTTCCTCTGTATGTCCTGGAGTACAAAAGAAACACCCAAAAGTGGACACTGGCAAGATTGAAAAAAAGAACGCGGTCACTGATTACAAGCGCAAGACGTTATGCCAATGAATATGAATAATATGAATAATGTTGCATCAGTGCCACAATGTTTTCCAAAATGTACTATACAAGTCATAAAATGAGTTATTCCACAATATCATACTGTATATACATATGTCTCTGTTTTTTGTCAGTGCAGCTTTGACATCGTGGACCATAAGGTGCGTACTAATTCAGCGTGAGCAGGAACACTCAATAAAACTGAATAAAAAAAAATTAAAGTGACGGTGAGATACGAAGAAGGAAGATTCACCAGCGTTTGTGTGTCAGCTTTTATGCCTTCATTCAGAGAATTTCCAGTTCCATTGTCTCAAAACACCACTCACATCTACAGTTATTCCCAATTTCAGATAAAAAGTAACCGCGTCAGATCTGGGCATATACACAAATCAAATTCATGTTATTTTTGTATAATATTACCAATAAGAGCAGCTCACTACTCAAAACGGTAAATTTTCCGTGGAGCCGGTTTCAAACTCACGACTTCTGGATTATAAATCAGCGGATCTTAACGCTACACCATGGAGGCTGGGGTATTGTACTTGCACCTTTTGTGAAAGTGTTTATTTGATACTTGGCCATCAGCCTTCACACATTATACAGTTCATGTCTATATTTTGTTATTTATTACTAAAACATGAAAAACGTTTCTATTTTAATGATGTGTTTACATAGATTGTTGTAGACACAAAACACACATCAAATTATCTCCCCTTACAATTCTGGGTAGCTCACTCCCAGATAATCAATCAAGGCAGGAACTGGGAGAACTTCTTGCCCGTTTGAGGTGGGGCGGGTCAGGGTGAGGGAGTGGTATAGCATGCTGCTTGCTGCTTGGGCTTATCGTCACATTTAGAAGACAAAAGAGGCTGAATGGAGAGGTGCGAAGGGATTTAAGGTGGGCCGGAATTATGATTTTTTTCATTGGCTCAATTCTAGTTAAAATTGAGAGCTGGTCTCGGTACGACAGGCTAGTGTAATAGATGCGGGTGAGATAAAGTCCAAACGACCGTAGACACGATCAGATGTCTGGTCACGGGAGGTACCGCTATTAACTCCACGGTGGTACAACTTTGTTTGTAAACTCCCCTTTCCAATATCGAGATAAAGATTAATTTCAAGCACAATCTGAACTCTGAAAGTACTTTAATTCCTGTTGCTGTGGTCTGTAAACAGATTAAATACATACACTAAGTTACAATGTTATGTACAAATACACATTTTAACACTCTGAACGAGTAAGTTTAACAAACATTTGAACCTCTTTATATCAAATTATCTATGATAAACTTACTTTTCCGCAAGGACGCACATGTGGACACTTTTTGTGACTGAAGACAGAGAAGAAAATTAAAATTAGTCAAAACCTTTTATTAATACATACCAGGCAAGGGTAAAATGTCAGAGAAACACAGTCCTAGGACACCGCGCTTCATCTGCCTCGAGCGCAGATGTCCTTGTTCTTTTATACCTTTCTAATCTCCTGATCGTTGACCACGTAAGCAAAAAATAGCGTCCTGACTCATTGTACTTTTCCAATTTTGTAAAGTCATTACCCTAAAGGTATATTTTCTTGTCACACACATCATCAAAAGAAAACTTCCAGAAAGTATACATGCTTTTTGTCACGTACGCAAAACACAAACAAGTTTCATCATTCTGTCCTATTTTCTATACACACATACATTTTGTTCAATTACATCTTTTTATGTTTTCACACTCCTCCCTTTTTGAACAAAATGATGTGGGCAATATAATTCTATCTTGAAATGGTTGATGAAGGGGAAGGGGGAGAGAAAATGGAAGAAGCTATACGAGACATGCGCTCATCATGTAGCATATATGCCCTTTCCATAGAGGCGGTAAAGTACTTAGATATTATATAGCGAAACAAAGGGATAATACAACAACCAACCAGGAGGAGGAGGCAAAATGTCACAACCAAAGAAATGAAAACAGATCTTATCCATTGTCCCCAGGATCCGAAGGAGGATGCAAACCACTGATCCCAAGGATTTGTAATGCCAGAATTAGTGGAAAGTTCTTTAGAGAGAGCAGTGAGGCCTGCCAATGCACGAGTTATTGATCCATCTGGCGCGGTATTATTTGGAATATATGTACAACAAGCATCACCAAACATAGCACAGACACCTCCCTTTTCTGCAAGTAACATGTCCAGGGCTAGACGATTTTGCCAAGTCATCAGAGAAGTACGATCAAGCTGTTCATGTATACCTTCAATAGCGTCTTTGGTGAAGTTAAGGAAACGTTGTTGGTTATAATAAAGGTAATTAATCCAGTCTACATTCTTATTAATAGTAATTTGGGGTATGATAGATTCAAAACCGGCTGCGACTTGATCCCTAGCTTTAAATCTGTCTGGGACACCCCTAGGGACTCCAATAGCATCTATGTATACTCCAGGGCCATGTAAGGAGATATTAGTAGGCAAATGGAAAAGAGAGCGGGTATGTCGGAAATAAAAAGGAGGTGTGGAATAATATGGGAAGTGAGAGGGAGGTAAGGATCTAAAAGGCATAACTAATTGGATTATTGCCTTCGTGAGTTTGAAACATAGGGGTATCCATGTGACGGGTGGGGGGAAAAAGAATAGATAGATTAGAACACTTTGAACCAGAGAGGGGTTTCTTGGAAATAGTGAATAAGTACAGAAGGCAGGGCAACCCCACGGGGTCAGAAATGTTAGATAATGGGAAAGGGACTGTAGCTAAATGAGGACGGGCTGCAGCACACGCATAACAATGAGAACGATTAACTTGCTTAGCTGAATAGAGAACCCACTGCAACCATCTATTCTGATCTCCATAACCAGTTTCTACTGAAAAAGTGGATGAAAGGGTGGAAATATTCATAATCTTAACAGGAGAAAAATCTGAACCAAAAGTTGGGGAGATGGGCGTGTGTGCCAGAGAATGAGGGGTGTTAGTAACAGGATTGTCAATCTTAATTAGAAATCTCCCTAAAGGGTCTGTTCCAGATACATATGCCCCTAATACATAAATACCTGAGTCATGTAAAGAGGGGTTCTTCAAAGTAATGATCAAGGGGTTACAATGGTTGTTAGCACATTCATGAGAGGCATGTCCTTTTATGATAGAAAACCGATTTTTCAAACCGTATTTTTGGGCCTCAAAAGGTTGATAACCCCAGTCCTCAGTTCCAGTGTTAGCAAAAACCCATTGCCAGTTGTCGCAGTCACTTCCCCTCATACACACGTATTTGTCAGATCCGGTCCACTGGGCTTGTCGACCAGTCCCACAGTTGATAATAGAGCAGAAATCAAACTGCACTGATGTGGTAATTCCCAACGGGAAAGTCAAGGTGACCAGGGCAGTAGACAAGGGAAAAGAAAAACATAGTAGCACAGCAATCAAGGGTGCCATCTCTTGCAATGTGAGGCGTGAATCCAGGCAGGCAGTCCCTCAACTTTCACGGCGTGTGGTGTGGATAGAAGAATTTGGAATGGTCCTCTCCACCTAGGCTGATGCCAGTGTTTCCTCCGAGTATCTCGAACCAGGATCCAGGTGCCCAAAGGAATTGGTAAATCCTTGGAAAGGGGGCTGGTCCTCCAGGCTTGATTAACCTGCTGGTGGATTTTTCCTTCAACGAGGTTCGCAAACCTGCAAGACTAGAGAGAAGATCATTGTCCACAGTATGCAAATTCACATTACAACCATGCCAACGGGCATGGGACGTCCGGTCAGAAACTCAAACGGCGATAGTCCCAGTTGTCGGTGTGTCCGTCCCCTTAGTCCCATTAAAGCTAAGGGTAGTGCATCCGGCCATGATAAATTAGTTTGTTCACAAATTTTTTGCGAGTTTAGCTTTTAAAGTGCCATTGCATCGTTCTACGATGCCTCCGCTTTGGGGATGGTATTCACAATAGCCAGGTGGTTAATCATTTATAATGGAGTTCACAAAATGAGTGCCATTATCTGTTTGTAACTTTTGAGGGATACCCCATCTTGGAATAATCTCTTTAATTAGTGCTTTAGCTACTGTTTTGGCATCGCTGTGTTTTGAAGGGAAAGCCTCTATTCATCGGGAGAACACATCGACAATCACAAGACAATATCGGAACCCTTTAGACGGGGTTAGTTCAATTACGGACCCATTGGATTAGGGGTAACGGCGGGACTTACCTGGGTACCTTTTCCCACATTAAACTTTTGACACATTGCACAGCATCTGCAAAATTGCTCTGCATATGTAAAGAAACCTACAGCTTCCCAATGTTTTTCAACATCTCTTTTACAATTGCATTTCATTCATAGAATAAAGTTTTCTTTCAATTGTACTTTATTCACAGAAATCTCTCACGCGAGGTTGTGCTTAAAGGTTATCTATGCAACATACTTAAACGCGTCTTTTCCTTCATGCTTATAATTAACAAGGAAAACATACGTGCTTGAACCTTTTATTCGTATCAAGTGTGCTAACCACTGCGTCACCATGCTCTTCCTTTATAGTACCTAAAATACACAACTTCCATTCATATCAAAAGAGTATTTTTCCTTCAAACTTGATCAGGGTTTAAAAGGAAAAATATTTTGTATATTTACAAGCCTTAAACGAAAATGGAGACATTCATTTGCGTTAAACCAATTACACAAATCGATAATTATCTTTTTCAGTTTTTAGTTAGAGCTCTCCAGTACTGGTCTTAAATCCCCTTAGTTTCCATAGTGCTCCATGATCATGACAGACTCCAAAAGCATACCTGGAATCTGTATAAATTGTTACGATCTTCCCTTCGGACAGCTGACATGCTTGAGTGAGTGCTACGAGTTCAGCTGTTTGTGCACTTAGCTTGATGAAATTCGATTTGCTTCCAGCAGGCGGTCCCCTTGGACCACTGCGTAACTGGTTGAGGGTGCTCCATTTTTCAATTGTAACATTTGACAAAGTACAGAGTACATTCTGATACTCATAGGGATCCCTTTAATACACTCTATAACACACAAAATCACCCAAACCATTTTCAACACACTTCACCCCAGTATTATTCTATATTTACACTATATTTGGAAACAATGCAGCAAAGGAAACAGAAACAAATGGACTATTAACTCAATGCACACGTCACAAGAAAAAAGAAAAGGACAGAAGAAATTTCATGAGAACTACATCCGTGCTTGCTAATACAGCTTCTGTTGTTGCAGCCACAACACGAAGACACGGAGGAAGTGCTGCGGCCACTGGATCCAGTTTTTTTTAGAAAAAATAAGCCACCGGTCTTTGTTTATCTCCATGTTGTTGCGTCAGTACTGCATTCATAAATCCCTGCTTTTCGTCCATGAACAAAGTGAATGGACGAGAATGATCAGGCAAACCTAGCGCGGGCGCAGATAAAAGAGTAGCTTTGAGGTTACAGAGAGCCTTCTCAGCCAGTTGTTGCAACGGCTGTGCTCTTTCAGTAAAATTTAGAACCCACTGTCTGCAGTAGCCCAGAATACCTAAAACAGACATAACCTGTTGTTTTGTTTAGCTGCAGCTTAACCTTAGAAACTTTATGGCCATTTTCCCACAGAAACAGCAACAATTTCTGGGTGTCTATTGTACAATTTTCTTCCGTCGCGCTACATATCATTTCCATCTACATACTGTTTCCGGCCAAACGCCGTTTAAATTTACTACTTCCGGCCAGACGCCTTCTAAATTTTTTGGGCAAGAGCTTAACCAGAAACACAAAGGGCTTCTCTGTATCCCTGAGGCATGACGGTCCATGTCCATCGGCGGTACCGCGTTTGACGAGATCGGGATGTACGGCGGAGATGCCAGCCTCTGCTTCGGGAGACAAAGGATATTGGGCACGGTGCGGGCGGAAGGAGGATTTCGGGTGGATCACCAGAGGCTCACAGTGGGCTATCCTTTGAAACACTACTTTAGTTATTAAATGGTCAGGAGTATCAAAAATACCCGGAGTAACTTGTAACCAGTCTGTTCTTTCAAGGCATTTTTCCACCCATGGTCCCAAATTGACGGCAGTCCGCTGGTAAGACGGATCACTGAAATGGTCTCGCTGGAGGAGTCGACCGGCCGTCTCTTGCCCCACGTCCGGGCGCCAAAAACTGTGGACACTTTTTGTGACTGAAGACAGAGAAGAAAATTAAAATTAGTCAAAACCTTTTATTAATACATACCAGGCAAGGGTAAAATGTCAGAGAAACACAGTCCTAGGACACCGCGCTTCATCTGCCTCGAGCGCAGATGTCCTTGTTCTTTTATACCTTTCTAATCTCCTGATCGTTGACCACGTAAGCAAAAAATAGCGTCCTGACTCATTGTACTTTTCCAATTTTGTAAAGTCATTACCCTAAAGGTATATTTTCTTGTCACACACATCATCAAAAGAAAACTTCCAGAAAGTATACATGCTTTTTGTCACGTACGCAAAACACAAACAAGTTTCATCATTCTGTCCTATTTTCTATACACACATACATTTTGTTCAATTACATCTTTTTATGTTTTCACACACAGCATTAATGGCTCAAGTGATAAGAGAAAAGGACAAACTATTCCCACAACGTGCAGCAAGCAAACAAAGGAACGAAAGACGTGCGAAGCCTGAACTTTCACCCGGAAATATGTAGGAAAACTTCCACAAATCATTTTTAATATTCTGCCATTAGAGGTCGCAATTCAACCTGACAAAGGACTTTCTGACACTAGTGTTAATGTAGCCCTAAGGTGTAGAGTGCACAGTTTTGAATATATAATTTTTGTTTCGTCAGAGCCTATGAAATGTGTTAAGTGTGGTAGCCTTAGGGCTTGTAGGCAAAAAGCTGTCCAGGGAGTACTGATGAAGATACTGAAAAGGGTAGTGAAATTTCCTAGGATGGGATGATCCGGTGCCATGCCCTACATGGGGAAAAAGGCTGCAGCTATTGCGGTACCTTCAGCCGGCATACATAAGAATGGTGAAGACAGTGGCGAAGAGAGCACACAGTGGGAGGATCGGAAGAAAAGCCGGGGGGGGAGCTGATAAGCTACCGGAGAAGTTGTGCCAGCTAGTAATGAAATGTGTGGAAGCGGGCCTGTTGGCTATAGAGAGCGTGTGGGGGTTAGGTGGACATGGCGTCCACAGAGCAAGGTGAAAGGTTTAAAGTTCCTAATGCATCAAACAGAGTCAGACAAGAAGAACCAGAGTCTGTAGCAAAGAAAACTCCCAGCTCATCAAGACCCCTTTGTAGATAGTGCTGGAGTTGTAAGACTTCTTTCCTCCAGAGACCAGTGAAGATGAAGGGGCTTTCTTTGACTCCTCTCTTCATTTAGAGGGGAGTCAGGAAATGGGAGATGGAGTATGGTACGGCTTCTCACGAATATCTTTTTTAGCAGAAGCAAAGTTTATAAGCAAAGGTTATAATCCAGGATTTTTTTCCTGATACTGGCTTCTTCCTCAGTTCAGTAAAATCACTTTAGAAAAGGCACACAGGAGTGGATGAGTTTACACAGCAAGAGGGCTATCACCTTAAAGGTCTGGTCACAAAAGGGAGGGCTTCTTTAGCTAATAAGATTGCATGATGGAGCTGGCAGTCCCTTTTCTTTCTCTCCGATTATATGTTGTCTGCTGTCTTCTGAGTGTTTCTTTTTCTCCAATTAAAATGGAAATTGTTAGGACTGGGCTTCAATATCAGGAATGAGGCAACCAAGGTTCCTAAGGGAGAAACGCCTGGCAGTGGCTTTTCTTTAGGAGACACACAGCGATGACAGTTTAGAGTGTCAATGGATGAGGGCCTGGGGCAGGGACATATATTTTAGCCAAGGCACGAATCAACATCAACAACATTTATTTGTATAGCACATTTTCATACAAATGATGTAGCTCAAAGTGCTTTACAAGATGAAGAAAGAAAAAAGAAAAAAATATAAAAATTAGGCAATACTAATTAACAAAGAATAAAGTAAGGTCCGATGGCCAGGGAGGACAGAAAAAAAACAAACTCCAGAGGGCTGGAGAAAAAAACAAAATGTGCAGGGGTTCCGAGGCCACAAGACCACCGAGCCCCCACTAGGCATTCTACCTAACATCAATGATTTCAATCAGTCCTCATGGTTTTCAGAATAGAATAGAATGCCTTTTATTGTCACTATACACATGTACAAAGAGATTAAAAGCAGCTCCTTTAGTGCAGACATATATGTAGAACACAACAAGTAAATAAACAAATGGTGCAAAAAGTTGCTTCACATGGAAGAATTAGACGATGATGGTGATGTGGACCTCTGGCCTTCAATCCATCAATGAAGGGTCTGCATGGTGCTTTGATCAGGTGGTGGGGGCGCAGGTTACCACCACAGAAAACCAGAAAGAGAACAACAGAGAAAGTAGGGGTTAGTACGGATTGCAGAGACATGAGAAAAATGATAATTAAATGCATATGCAGAATATCAGTGTTACACTAAAATGAAGCTATGATGAAGCCATGTTAAAGTAATGGGATTTTAGCAGTTTTTTAAAGTGCTCCACCATATTAGCCTGGCAAATTTCAATCAGTAAGCTGTTCCAGATTTTAGGTGCATAACAGCAGAAGGCTGCCTCACCACTTCCTTTAAGTTTAGCTCGTGGAATTATAAACAGACCCTCATTTGAAGATCTAAGGTTACAATTTGAAATGTAAGGTGAGAGGGATTCCGAAATATAGGATGGAACAGATTATTTAAGGCTTTGTAAACCATAAGCAGGATTTTAAAGTTAATTCTAAATGGCACAGGTAACCAGTGTAGTGACGCTAAGACTGGGGTGATGTGCTCGGATTTTCTTTTCCTAGTTAAGATTCTGGCTGCTGCATTCTGCACTCATTGCAATCGATTGATGTCTTTTTTGGGTGGTCCTGAGAGGAGTGCATTACAGTAATCTAGTAGACTAAAAACAAAACTGAACTGATTTTTCAGCATTTTGCCAAGTTATAAGTGGTGTAATTTTTGCTATATTTCTTAAGTGAAAAAATGCTGTCCTAGTGATCTGATTCATTTGTGATTTAAAATTTAAGTCAGAGTCAGTAATTACCCCTAAATTCTTTAACTCTGTCTTAACCTTCAAGCCTAATGAATCAGTATGGTGGGATGGTGGTCCTCCTGGCTGAACATCTGAGTCCTGTCTCTGTGTCAACAACTGAGGTGACGAAGGGCCATCTGCTAGTAGTTAAAATGAAATCTGAAAAATGTTATTTAGTTTTTATAACCGTATATTCACCAACTGAGGGAAAAGAAAGGCTGAAATGCTTTACCCTGTTGAAAGGTGAATGATCATATTTAACTAGTGATGATCATGTGATTCTAGGGAGGATTTTAACTGTACATTAAATGATGAATTAGACAGGAATCATTTTGAGCCTCACCCATCATCTGCTCAGGTACTGCATCTTCTGTGTGAACAGTTCAAGCTGCAGGACATGTGGAGGGCGATGAATGGGGGCACCAAATAGTGTACGTGGGCACACGTGAGGGACATCTCTCTCTCTCTTTCTATTTTAAACATCATTTTAGTTTTTTTAGTTCCTGTTTTTTAACACCCACGGCCCATTCTGATCATTTATTTGTGCTGTTTTTATTGCCTAATATACAGCATAAAAGCTCCCATTGGCATTTTAACACCTTACTTTTATATGACCTGCATTTAAAAAAAAAACAGTTTTATCTTTTTCTGGGCACAATGGAGGAGACAAGTAGGAATTTTTCATCTTTGGGGCAATGGTGGGACATAGGAAAAGTGTAAATTCGACAGTTCCGTCAACAGTACACTTTGAATGTTACTCAGAACATAAGTACATGAATGGTTCTTTTGGGGCAAGAGATTGCAAAGCTCCAGCAAAACATTGCATCTACCTCTTCTGAAGATGGACTGGATCAGTTAAGGAGGAAGAAGGTGGCTTTATCTGATCTGCTGGATTATAAAGTCCAAGGACCACTGGTCCATTCCACCTTTCGGGCAGAAACAGAATCAGATGCACCTTGTAGATACTTTTTCTTGGACTGGGGTCAGAGCCGAATGATCCACTGTTTAAGTTCACAAGAAGGCCGAGAACTGAGATAAACAGGCGAAATTTGTTCAAGGGCTGTGAACATTTATTCTAAACTCTTCTTTAAACAATTGTCAGGCAAGTCTAGAGAAAGTTCTCTTTTATTTTTTTGGAAGACTTGCCAAAAGTTCCTGAAAAACTTATACCCAAACTAAACAAAGATATATCTCTTAAGGAGCTGACGGTTGCCATAAAGAGTTCAAATAAAGGGAAGGCTCCAGGAATTGATAGAATTCCAGTCGGATTTTATCAAATGCTCTAGGATGTTTTGGGACCTGGCCTCTTGGCTGTATTTCGGGGAGAGTATGGACATGGGGCGGATTCCCACAAGTTGTTGCAGACTAATGGTCACTCTTTGGCCGAAGTCTGGAGACTTAAGTGACATAAAGAATTGGAGGCCCATGGCACTGCTCTGTACAGACTATACAATCATCTCTAAATCTCTGGCAGTTAGACTGAGAACTCATGGCCTCTCTGGCTCATCCTTTTGTGTACCGAACAGATCCATTCATGACAATATCTTTCTCATAAGATATATTATGAATATATGAAGTCTTCTTGATCTGAAGTTTGCTGGCCTCATTTCTCTTGATCAGGAGAAAGCATTGGATAGGGTGGATCATGACTATCTGTAGGAGGTTCTTGAGGCCTTTGGGTTTAAATCTGTTTGTTTTAATGGTAAAGATGCTATACAATGACATTGAAAGTGTTCTGAAGATCAATGGTGGTCTTAGCTTATCATTTAGAGTAGGTCGGGGGATTAGACAGGCCTGTATTTTGTTGGGGATGTTATATTCCATGGCTATTGAACCCTTGTTAAGGGAATTAAGAAGAGTAGTGGGAGGACTGCTGTTCCGGGGTGTCTCTTGCCATTTTGGACAGTGGCATATGCAGCTTACATCATGCTGCTCATTGACAGCCAACCAGATGTTGATGGCAAGGGTAACTCATCGGCAAGGGTAAAATGGAAGAAGAGCTCAGCAGTTATTGATGGGGAAATGGAGTGAGATCCCACCTAAATTGCCAGTGGATGAAAGGAGGCCTGAAATATCTTGGTGTTTACCTGGGAGATGAGGCTGTTCAGGAAAAGAACTGGGGAGGGGTGCTGCACAACTTGAAAAGTCGCTTGATGGGTTGGCAATGGCTTTAACCACAGCTCTCATAGAGAGGAAGGGTTTTGATTTTTAGTAACTTAGTAGCCTCAGCCACTCAGTGTGTGCTCTATTTACCTGTTTCTGAAGGAGGACAAGGACCTGTTGGTATTTGCAGTCAAAGAAAGGCTTTCTGGCTGCAAGCTTTGCAAAAAGTGTTGTATTATCCAACAGACCTGTCCTGGAGGCCACTTGCCTGTGTCTTGTTACGACAAGATGGAAACGTAAATATTGACAATTTTTTTAATGCAACAATAGACAGCTGTCAACTTCTGGCCTTCTGCCTTTCTATAGCAGTCTACTCAGAATTTGGAATTTTCTTGAGCATCTTGTTGACTGGAGCTCTGCCAGTATCTTTTTGGCTCCAGAATACCCAATCCTGGACCTCAAAGTCACACAACCTGTAAGAGTCCAATCATTATTAATGAACTCTGAAATAATCCAGGTCCGTCACCTAATAGATATGGAAAGGCAATGCTGGCACAGCACTGGGAAGATGGTGGAGGTGTTGAGACTTCACTCACTGAGGCAGGCTAACCAGCTGCTGCAAAGGATCCATGCCACCCTCCCAGCTGAAGCAAAATTTCTTATTGGGAATTTCCTCACTACCAGAGATTCACAGTGAGGGTTTTCCTGATGTGACTGTGTTACCGGCTGGTTTGGAACTTGAGGATGCTGAAGTCATGTATGCACACCATCTACAGCATAGACTAACTTCATTAGACAGGGCTGTGGGGAAAGAGCTCTGAAGACTCTATGTGCTGGCACATCACCAGAAACCACTAAGTACAACACCAGCAACACCCTGGAGGAGCAGACTTGGAAGGGCAGAGACACCGGGGCCATCTTGGCGAAACTTATATAGACCACCGTTGAACATCAGAACTGGCGATTTGCAATGGCGTGTGTTGCATTGCATCATCTCTGTTAATTCCTGTGTCTCACTACTTGATCCTTCCAGTCACGGACAAATGTCCTTTCTGTTCTAGACTTCAGCCTCTTTTAACTGTCCTTACCTCTGCTTTTAGTGTTCTTAACTTACCTTTTTAATGATTGTATGTTTATTTATGGCATTAATGGAAATAAGAATAATCAAGATGAATGTCGGGTTGGTAATTTCCTCAATGGATGGGCCAAGCTGGCCATTTATAAATCCAGAAAAGAGCAAGTGAAGTTAAATGAACAGCATGACATGATAAGAACATTTCATGGACTTGTAAAAGTCACAGTGTTTTTGGAATATAAATTCTATAGAATGGCTGCAAATGTTTATGAGGCAATTTGTAAACTTGAAGATAATGAGTTGACTTTTCTTATTTGACACATGAATTATTGTTTTCCTTTTGGGATGAGTTGGGTTTTTCTTTGTGTTCTTTACTTAAGATTTTGTAAATGATTTGTTGAGTATCGATTAATAAAGTTCAATTCAAAATTCAAGTTTCAATGCTTTCTTTCTTTCTTTCTTTCTTTCTTTCTTTCTTTCTTTCTTTCTATTTATTTGTTTGCATTTTTAACAGTGAAAACGGCTGCTGTTGGGTCTTCTATTTAAATGAATACCCAAGCTGGATGCTTTCAACTCACGTGGACCTGGGCGTCAGATCCGACACTGGAATTCCCAACAGATCTCCAGTCACAACACTCCCTCCAAGGCTAAGGTTTGAAATTAAACAAAATGTACATGTATCAATTCTCTTCTTTATTTGGATGTTCATGGTAAAATTATCTATAATATGTTTAACATGTGTTTCTAATCATATCAAGGGTCCCACAAAACTGCCCCACCACCTACTCACTGCTGGCCTATGACCCTGATGGTGACCATGTGAGATGTAGATATGGAAAGTCAAACAATAGTGAGTGCTCCATCTGTGCTCAACCAGCAGGCTTTGGACTAAATGAGGTAAGAAGGCTGATGGAAACTGTAATCAGGCAAATAAATAAATATACAGTGAAAGAAATAAATACATAAATATGACTACCAGGGAGTGATAGCTCCATGAAAAGACGAGGTTCAATGCTAGGAAATACACTCCAGAAAAGCATTTCTGCTTACATTACCACCACAAAGCCAAAATAGCATAATAACTACAACAATAACGAAGTGTTTATTTAAACTTACAAAATATACTTCATGTCGCAAGAAGTGCAGTGCCCTCCACTGAGATGGCTCTACTTACCATTGTCAACTCATTACAGTAGGCTATAGCTAGCAACACGTCATCTGTCCACATCCTGCTAGATCTCTTCACTACCTTTGAAATTCAGTCCTTAGGAATTTTCCCAGTGAACAGTGGACATCCTTACATCCTTCACATCTTCTACAACTCTGGGATGGCCAGCATGATTTTCCATTCCGTTGTGTGTTTTGCTGGTAACATCACATCATGAAAGGTCCACCATTTGACTCATTAGTAAATTACCAACTATAATGGGCAACTTGAGTTAGGGCATGCAGGCGTCACACAGGATGGATAGGCGGGCATCCCGGCCAGGAACCATGAAGGCATCCTGACCAAGAGAGGGAAGGAAGTCGCACCTGGACTCGGCAGCCCTAATGGATGGAACTGATGGTTTTGGGAAGCCCCAAATAAATGGACAGGCGTCCCGACTGGACATGGGCTTAATAATTTCCCTGGCCATGAGAAAAGAAGAGGACAGGGAAGGACTGTCTCTGGGGGTTGTTCAATCCCCCCAGGCATTAGATGACAGCAGACCTATATATCGGTGCCCATTCGGGAACCATCAGGGAATGCTGGGAGTTGAAGTCCTGCAGCACAGTCCTGCTGGTGTCCATGGGTGTCACAATGGGGAGCTGAAGGGACATGTATTCCCCAGAATATGGGACTTCCATATGACCCGGAAGTATTCCTTTATCCAGGGAAAGAGCTGGGTGGACGTGGAGCAACACTTGACTGGAGGAGGGTAGTGTGGTGGTAAAAAAAGAGGAGAGCTATTGTGAAGAGAAAGATTACTGGTGCTTTGTGTTTTTCAACTTTGAATGTATTTGGTTATAAACATTCCATTATTTGAACCCAGCACTGTTTTTGTGTTGTTGTGTTTGGGGTTTGGGGCTCACAGGGGTTTACTAAGTGAGAGTGGATCCATAATCTGGTCATCTGATAGTGAAGAATAGAATTCACTAGTCCTCACCACCACGCCTGCCCTAGGTTTTGGTCAGCATTGTTATTAATTTAGTGCCCATCTGACAGCATTCTGCAAACGCACATTGTATGAAGCTTTAGAGGTGAACTGTCTTCTTTGTTGTTTTATTTTTCAGATTTTGTGTGAACTTTCTTACTATGGCTCACAATCTGGGGAAAACATATTTGAACTTGTTATGGAAGATTTTCCACAGTGGCACATTCAGTTACAATACAGTGATGGCTCGTCAGTGAGTAAATCCCCCTTTTACTCAGTCAGGAAACGGTGGTCAACAACTGTGGAAACAACAACGACAGCTCCTTATACAACAACCCCAAGCAACTCTGAGTGGTCAACTACTATGGAAACAACAACAGCAGCTCCTTCCACTTCAACTCCAAGCTATTGGTGGTGGTCAACAACTGAACCAACAGCAACAACAGCCCCTTATACAACAACCCCAAGCAACTCGGAGATGACAATGGATTACGTACCAACATTACCAGCTGCTTTAATGACAAGTCCAGGCAGCTGGCCCCAGTGGTTTTGGTTGTGGTGGAATCAACATTCCACAACAACAGCTACTTATACAACAACAACAACCCCAAGCAACTCTGAGTCATTAACAACTATGGAAACAACAACAGTGGTTCCTTATACAACAACCCCAAGCAACTCTGAGTGGTCAACTACTACGGAAACAACAACAGCAGCTCCTTCCACTTCAACTCCAAGCTATTGGTGGTGGTCAACAACTGAACCAACAGCAACAACAGCTCCTTATACAACAACCCCAAGCAACTCGGAGTTGACAATGAACTACGTACCAACATTACCAGCTGCTTTAATGACAAGTCCAGGCAGCTGGCCCCAGTGGTTTTGGTTGTGGTGGAATCAACATTCCACAACAACAGCTACTTATACAACAACAACAACCCCAAGCAACTCTGAGTCATTGACAACTATGTTAACAACAACAGCAGTTCCTTATACAACAACGTCAAGCAACTGGTGGTGGTCAACGATTATGGAAACAACAACAGCATCTCCTTCCACGTCAAGTCCAAGCAACTGGTGGTGGACAACAACTATGGAAACAACAACATCAGCATCTCCTTTAATGTCAAGTCCAGGCACCTGGCCGTGGTGGTTGTGGAATGGACAATCCACAACAACAGCTCCTTATACTACAACCCCAAGCAATTGGTGGTGGTCAACAACTGTGGAAACAACAACAGAAGCTCCTTCCACATCAAGCAACTGGTGGTGGACAATGACTGGACAAACAACAACAGCAGTTTCTTATACAACAACACTAACCCCTTATACAACTAGCCAAAGTGGTTGGAGGCCTACCACCCAAACATCAACATACTCACCACCTACAGACTACGACCGACTAAGTAAAATACCCATCCAGTTTGTTGTGGAAGGTCAGTCAATTTTTCTACTGACTGTGTTTCAGTTTTATTTAATTGCTTGTGTAGTCTTTCTAAACTTGGAAATGGAATGCATATATTCAAACTAAGAGATAAAATATTTAGTATAAATAATGGCTTTCTTTTAGCATTATACATTCAAAAATAAGAACGAATGTAGCACATACTCAGTATGTAGATATAGTGTCATGGTGAACTGCAAATGGACACAAAATCAAAGCTAATAAGCTCGGAGGTGCTGTGCAATTACACCGTGGGACACCCAGCTCCATGACATAACAGAGGGTAACATTGGGGTGGCAGTAATGATTATTTTGGATTTAGTTGACATCTTTATCCAAGTCTACTGTGACCGACTAAGTAATATATTTAAAACTAAAAGGTCCCGAAACTCAAAGTAGGTTTATGAAAACAGACCTCAAAACTAAAAGTAGGTGTGGTTATGAAACTCAAAAATCAGGCCTTTGGCCTGCACACACAAAAAGACCAAGTTTATAAATTCTGAAATGGAGGATGGGTGCTGTAAATCTCTGGCCCAATTGAGATGAAAGAATAATCTTTAGGATAAAATGTATTAATAAAAAAATTAATAAAAATCAAACAAGGTACAACACAAAATGTTGCCACCTAAGGGGTAACTCAAAAATGAACAATACGAAAAATTCAAAGACCAAAACAAGAGCAGAGAGCCCATAATCTAAAAAAAATAAAAAAAACTGGAAACTTGTAAGTTTTTTCAAGAAGGAATGCAAAATGGGTAGCCAAACAACCAGAGCTGTAGCCAATGCCTCAGCACCAGGCTAAGGGTTTCAGGCTTTGTATTGGACTTGCTTCAACAGGGGGCCACGTCCCCTTTGCTTCAACATATCTCTCTATTATATAAAAAAATCTTTCCACACAACGGGACTTTTTACGAGATGAGACTTTTTGAAAAAGATATTTTCTAGTCCCGTAACATGAGAATATTTCCATGAGATTTTTTCAAGTCACACATGAATGCTTTTGTCAGACACACTTCCTGCGCCTCTTATAAATTTTAATGTTTTCCTCACTTTAAGTCCCCAATTAAAGAAGACATATTATGTCCAAATCTTATTGAAGAATTTCATCACGAATGGTTATCAATAGAAAAAATGAGTAAACAGGCAATCCTAGCACAGAGAAACAATCAAGTCAAACAAATTTATGCCAAAAATGTCAATCGGTTACACAGCAAATTGGCTAAATGCGTATCAATAGACTATTCTGAAAAAGTTGATGGTGATCATGCAGAAGATGAAAACAACGACTTACAATATCACGATGAATATCTACAACCATTAACACTGTCCAGTCTTCTACCGCACAAATTACTGTAGAAAGAAGGATGTATCCAAGAAAGGTAATGTAGTACATCTTCAGGGGATAATATTAGACAACAAAGGAGATCTTGATATGCCATTCGTATTAAAATGTTAACAGTTTCCCGTTAGAATAGCTTTTGCAAAGACAATTAACAAATCTCAGACCTAAACATTCGAAAAAGTCATTTTATTTAATAGAGAGAAAAACACGAAATTCAATCATGGGCAGTTATACATTGCGTGGATACAAATGTAACACTTCACATGAAAATCAAAATCTGTTTAAATTGTAAATCCGCATCCCCATACGCGAGCGGCAGAACCGCAAAGACGCTAGCGCGAAGAATGGGATCAACATAAAAGGAAGTCAAAGTAGAAATTACAAAATGATTGGGAAACAAAAGATGTTAAATAAGATAAAAACAAAAACAAAACAAGTCAAAAATATATGATGAAACAATGACAAAATAATTTAAATGTCAGTTATTTGTCACATTTCAATTTATCGTTATCTGTTTTGTATCGCTCCAGCCCCATTTTGTATTAACCATTTTGTCCACTCCTTGGTGTCATTTTGTGACATGGCCGCACTGTTCCTAAATGACAACTGTGGTTACTACTCACATGACCTGATGCTGCACGGCGCCTGATGTCAACATGTTTATCGTATATAAGATGGCGTTACACATTTTGGTTTTTTTTGCATCCAACCTTTTACATGAATCCCCCTGGACAAAAATAAAGTTCTATCTATCTATTCTATCATTACATGTCTAGCACTAAGTTGCTCTCATTGCAGTGCTGCATATACTGTACAGTGCCTCCATATTGTTTGGGACAAAGACACATTTTTCCTTGATTTCCTCCCCTTTGCTCAGCAGTTTAAAATTACAAATCAAACAATTCAGACTTTGTGATTGAAGTCCAGAAGCACCTGGGTCCACATGTATAACACCATACATAGAATTTACTCTAAAACATGGCATATGGACAAAACAATTCAGATGCACAAAACCGTACATAAGCCAACTTCCACGCCATAAATACCAGTCAACGTGAAATGTAACGCAAATGCATGTGCCTTCTGCCCCACCCCAACTCCTTCCAGAATTTCACATATTTGAATATGTAACTCAATATAAATAATCCTTTCACTTCAGTGTTTCGTTAAAATACAATGGCAAGTATATCCAGTTTTTAATACCTGGAAAAGTTTTGGGATTAAAATGCTCAGAGACCTTTATATAGACAACATATTTACATCATTTGAATAATTACGTTCAAAATTCAACCTCCCAGCTACACATTTCTTTCACTATCTTCAAATTAGAAATTTTGTTAAACAGAAATTACCAGATTTCCCCCACCTTGCACCCTCCACAATGCTGGAAAAAATACTGCTCAATTTCGAGGAAATAAACACTATTTCCGCAATATATATAATCTTATTAGAGTCCCTGCCTTTCAAAGATCCAAGAGGACATTGGGAAGAAGATCTCTTAATCAATATATCAGAAAAGGAGTGGAAGGTAGCAAAGCAGAGAATTCACTCGAGTTCTATATGCAAAGCATAGAATTATTCAACTAAAAATTATATATCGAGCTCATCTGTCTCGCTTAAAACTGTCCAAAATGTTTCCAGGGCAGGATCCAACCTGCGAACACTGCAACCAAGCTCCTGCCTCACTCAGTCACATGTTCTGGGCCTGCACCAAACTAACATCATTTTGGACAAAAATTTTTAAGTGCCTTTCAGACAGCCTTGGTATCACAATCCCTCCTAACCCATTAACAGCTGTGTTTGGTGTTCTTCCAGATGGACTTGAATTGGAGAAGGACAAGCAAACGGTGATTGCATTCACTACACTTTTGGCACGCAGACTTATTTTGTTAAATTGGAAGAATCCTAATTCTCCTCTTATAAGTCAGTGGGAAACCGATGTTTTATATTATTTGAAATTGGAAAAAATCAAATTCTCAGTTAGAGGATCTGTACAAAATTTTTTCAAAACTTGGCAGGATTTAATCAATATTATTTTAGAATAAGAGAAATAACTATTACCGCATTTAACTCCCTTCTCCATCTCTTATTTACATAGATATTTACTTCTCCCTTTCTTTTGTTTAATGTTGCCTTATTAAAAAGCCTTAAGCAATTTTCCTTTAGCTAAGCTCTCCTTCTCAGGGGTGGGGTTTGATTTGTCTTCAATTTTGTTGGGTTATAAATTGATCTATTTGTATGGAATGATTACAATGAAAATTAATAAAATAAAAATATATATAAAAAAAAAAAAAAAAAAGACAATGGCAAAAGCACATATAAAAAAGAAGAATTTCACAGAATGTAAAATGGAGGTCCTACTCAGTGAAGTGGACGCAAGGAAATAAAAAACATACTTTTGGTGGCTTAGGTTGTGGTATAAGCATCAAAAGGAACTTGATGGAATGACACTCAAAAGTTCAAGTTCAGAAAGTCGCACAGTGCCTGAAATAAAAAAGAAGTGGTTAGATGTCAAAGTCGACGTGAAAATGAGAGTCGTAGCCCACCATATGCGTGTCATATGGAAGCGTATTAGGGCACAGAAAAAAGAAAAAAAATAGGGACAGAGTGAAGAAAATGGTCAAAATGTCAACTTTAATCTTGACATTTCTAGTTTAATCTTGTAGTTTATTTTGTCATTAAAGTACAGCATCATTAACTTCTTAGAATCAATGTTTAATTTGCTAGAGTGTCTCAAATCCCACTAGAGTAGCACATTAAATGCTTTGTATTCTATGCATTCTAAGTGTGTGAAGCACTATGTGCTTCTTAAACGATCTTTCTGTTTCGCAGACAGGAGCGTGCAGGCAGTGATCGCCACACAGAATTCATTACAGTCACAATAGTATGGCTCTCTGAACATTTTAGAATACTAGGATGTATACTTGATATCATCTTCAGGATGAAATGCATTAAAGCATGTATTAAACATGGTGGCATAGTGGTAGCGATGAGCTGGCGCCCTGTCCAGGGATTGTTCTTGCCTCCCCCATCCAAGGACTGTTCCTACCTCTGTATGCTTCCTGGGATGTGTGGAACCCTCGATTAAATAATTTATTGCAGAAGTACTGTGTCTGTCAAACGTACCAATTCCTTTCCTTCCATTTTCTTTCTCCATGCAACCAATCGCCACATTCTAAGCTCTACAATAAATGTCAAACCAGCCGTAAGCTTAGAACACCGATTTTTCAAAACTTTTAAGGAACACTAAAAAATCTTCATAATACATGTTTAATTATGCCCTCGTGTTCTCATAAACCCTATGATTCATATTGGAGTTACTAATCTTATACATCTTGTCTCTTTATTAACCCACTTCAGAGTTTTTTTTTTTTTGAATTCCTACTAATTCAAATACAAATTATTAGGTACAAATTTAGGTATGTAACTGTCCGGCAATATATAGAATGGGAAATGTTTTTAAACCATTTCCACTGCTCCTCCACTGTCTCCATACTTAAAAGTTTATACTAATCCATCCTCCTTAAACTTTGCCACATCTGCTCAAAATTTGCCCTGCCAAAGTTAAACTTAACATTTTTAGTCTTTGCATCTGCATTTTATATTTTTAGGTTTGTCTTCTATCCAGGGCCTCTCCACTGAATTTTAATTTTGCTTTCTTCTTCTTTTTTGTGTTTTCCAGTTATTTCTTCAGTGCCCAGCTGCAACTTTGGGGATTACAGGCCTCTGTATTTGAGCCCTACGCCTTCCCACAGACAAATCCGAAAAGCGTTTGTCAATAGTCAGTTTCAGTTCACCATTAGAGCACAAGCATCATATGCTGTGTAAGTTATTTGAAGTTTTCTTTTTCTGTAACCTTCAAAATAAAAAAACAGGCATATTTCATAGTGGACTACCACACCAGTTTATCTACTGTAAATGTTTTATAGCACCTTTAAGAATAAATTCAATCTACAGAAATAATAATAATAATACATTTATTTATATTCTCTTTGCTGCATTTGTTTGCTGTTTAACTGCTAGGCTTCCCTTCTAGATTGCTATACCAAACAACTGAGTCTGTTTGTCCCATTGTCCCTAGTGGTAGTATTCTTCCATAATATTCTTAAATCTGCTATCTTATGGAACTACCATCCCAGGTTCAAACTATGCACCTGCTCATTGCCAAGGTAAAGTTTTCCCACTCTCTCAATCATGGCTAGAATTCTGTACAGGCTAACCTGGGATTCGAAGGAATACTGGATCAAGATGATTGAAAAATATCTGGGTATCCATGTTTTTCAAAAACAATACTCTTGACTGGCCAATTGAGTCCCCTGTACAGACAAGCTATGTCCACACTCATTTAATAATGCCATTTCTAAACAAAAACGAACTCTGTCCACACTTGCATTTTCACTTTGTTCATGAACGTTTCTCTGTCTTCACAGAAACAACCAAAAATGCATTCGCCAACACTAGGCCTGCATGCATTGGCTGAAAAATCCTTGAAGGAACAGAAACAACGCAAACTACGGGATTTATCACAAAACTGCAGCAAATCAGTAAATTACTAGCTGTTTGAGCATTCAAACGGTACAAAACCCAATTTAGCTCAGGGGTCTCCAACACGTCGCTCGCGAGCTACCAGTAGCTCGCAATCCCTTTCCAAGTAGCTCACCAAAGGGTTAATGAATACTACATAAATTTGAAAACTTGATTAGTTAAATTAGGGGTGGCCGATCTTTCCAAATAATCATATCACAATCCTTTTAACACAAAGTCACGATCCACAATCTGAATTGCAATCTATCTTTTCAATGTGGCAGACACTTAAGAGAATATCCGGACTCAAACTCATCCAGACTTAAGTAACACTTTATTTTAAATATCATACAAAGTTGAATTCAATTGTTCTCTCGTTCGCTAGCTAAGCAGAGTTAAGGAACACGCCCTGAAGCTGGATCTCATGGATCTCAGATTTGTGCAAATAAATCGGTAACGCAAGCGAACTCTGATACATAGTGAAATGAGAGAAGTCACAAAATCAACTGGAATGTTCAAGCAAATTATAGAAAAAAACCCAATCTAAATCTGTTAAGTAGTTCTCTCGTGAAACGCGGTCAGACAAAAATTTTTTATATTATTATTATATTTTTTATATATTAGTAAACCTTCAAAATAATGTGCAGTTAAAGTCTCAACAGCATTCTCAGCATTTCTGGAGCTTAGTAGAGCCAAATAACGAGAAGAATCTTCACTAAGCAGCTCTAAAAATGTCTGCTTTGTTTGGGTCTCCATACCTCTGTGAGTCTGACATGAATGTCATGAAATCAAAGATCAGAACAAGACTGACAGACGGAGATTTAAATGACTCCATCAGAGTGAACCAAAGTGGCTCCACTCCACCATACACCTGCCTCTCTTGTTGAGTCATCTGACTATCTAAAAAACACATCACACATGCAACTGGACCTGTGAATAAAGTGACACAGTGACATGGAACAAAATGACAAATGAATAAGTCATATTTGTGGATTTGGAATTGCATTGTTTTGTTTTGACAGCATTCATGTTTTAATCCCATAGTGTGAGATACACTAGAAAATGCATACAGACAGACATACAAAATGCACTTGCAGGTGAAGTAAATATTTTTTGTGATGTTTTAATGCAAAATGTCGCGAGTTGTGGACACCAATATTTTGTAAATGTTCAGGCAAAACAAGCTTATTCAGTTTGTTTGGGTTGAAATAAGCTATGAGAAGAAACGTTAGAAAACATGAGTAGCTCTCAGCCATTTTCATTTTGTACAAGTAGCTCTCAAGGGAAAAAAGGTTGGAGACCCCTGATTTAGACGCATAACAGGTAAGCAAGACAACCATGCCATGGTGCCACGGAGAACAACTCTTCTATGTCCGCTATGCAGGAATATTTTTTTCTTCCATGAACAGTGATCTGGGACTGAGACCCTGTAATGAGCAGAATCCAAACAGGGAAGGGCTATGTAATAATAATAATATTAATAATAATAATTCTTTACATTTATATAGAGTTTTTCTCACTACTCAATGTGCTTTACATAGTAAGTCACTTCAGCCACCACTAATGTGTAGCATCCCCCTGGATGATGTGACAATAACCATTTTGTACCAGTACGCTCACCACACATTAGCTGTTATGTCGTGAAGGGGTGAGAAAGAGACAGCCAATTAGAGACAGGGGATGATTAGAGGGGCAGAATGATTAGGTTGTGGTAGGCAATTTAGTCTGGACATCATGATACACCCTACTCTTTATGAAGGATGCTCAGGGATCTTTTATGACCACAGAGAATCACGACTTCAGGAAGGCGCCATTTTTACAGCACAGTGTCCCCGTCACAGCAGAGGGGCAGCATTGGGATCCACATTCAGACCACAGGGTCAGTGCCCTCTGTTTGCCTTGCCATCACCTCTTCCAGCAGAAACCCAAGCTTCTCCTATATAGTCTCCCATCCAAGTATTGGCTGGGCCTAAACAAGCTTCGTTTCAGGTGGATGACCTCTTCTGAACTGCATATGGTATGGCTGCTCAGACAAACCAAAGTGTGATTAGAGCCTGCGTTTTCAAAAGTCTCCATTTCCATGGGTTAAAAATAAAACCTGCACCAATCCCCCCCAACTGTCCCTGTGCAATCGGCTAGATGAGGTAGGCAGCTGATCGCTGTTGACTATTCATTAATAGGGCCTTACAAACGGCTTCTCTTGTTTCCCTTTTTCCCCAACAATAACAAGACACCACACTTATACTCTGTGTTTGAAAGTTGTGCTTATATTGAAATTAAACCAAGCCCCAACATACGACAAGATACATGCGTGCACAATTCAAAAATGCAAGATAAGCATGAAACAACATGAACAACACAAATGATAGTTAGCAGTCCAACAGATATGAATCCCGACAATCTGCAAGTTCAATCCGAAAACAGATGAAATTCACTTCAATGCCATGTGGAAGATGGGGAAGCTTTCCCAAAACAAGAAAAAAAAATATTTCTTCCAATTTTTCCACATTTGCCACACCGGATCAGATATCCACCTCTGGATGGTGCAATGCAGGCTTCCATCTCATTAGTTAGTATTTTCTTCCACTAATTGTTGACCTCCTCTTACATTTCAAAATATCTCCTCTGCCCGCTTCCTATTTCTTTTAACCAACATTCAACTAGTCCTCAGTATATCTTCTCACTTATAGGTTGTAACCAGCAGGGGGTGCCACTGAGCTCCAAACCACAAACAGAATCACACCCAAAACAGTCACGGATTCAAATATCATCCCTTATTATTAATAAAGATTGTCTTCACAGAACAAAATAATAATAATAACCAAAGTAAACAGCCCAGAAAACAATCCTCTTTCTTCACATTTGTCCCATTAAGCCTTATCCAATCCTCCCAACTCTCATTGCCAGTAAAGTTGTTGTGACTCCTTTTATCTTTGACCTGGCAGTACTACTGAGAATAGGATATGGTTCATAGATAAGCGCTACTGAGTCAGACAGGAGATCAACAAAGCAGAGACCATATCCCACCACAGTGCCCCCTGGAGGAACCCACAGAACCCAACAGGGCTATGTTCAATTTATGTTCTGTCTATCCAAAGGGGTCCCAAATCTCCAGGATGCTGCCCTCTACTACATCAGGGGACATAGTGAGATTGTGCCCAGATGCTGAGGTCTCTCTTGATCCTCCCATCATAGTGGTCTCTCTGCTAAGTAAGGATTCTTGTGCTCATCCAGTCAGAGAGCTTGTCCTTCCGATTTGTTTTTCCCATGACATCCTGTCCGAGACAAGTAATCATCCTCTGAAATGCCCGTCTATCTCCTGCAGCACTCACAAGGTGCAGATCTTGCATCCACTCTGGGGCAACACAGTACAATCAAATGAATAGACAAACAATAAGGAGAGAAAACACCACAGACAACACTTATATGGCCACCGCTACCAACAGAGACTAACGTCTGTGTTTTTACATGAAAATGTAGCAGTGTCTATGTAGCCTTGGTCATCTGAAAACTTGTTCACCATTAGTCGCACACACACCATCATTCTTGAGTTTCCTTGACACTAGTGAACTGCAGGTAGCGACTGATGGTGACTGTTGAGACAGTGTTTTCTGCAGCTGGAGAGATGAATATGGGCTGTCTGAAAATAAAATGTGAAGAAGAAAGCGATTTCTCATGTTATAATGAAGACAGTGACAAGACGATAAATTCTGGTTCTAGTTGGAGTTCAGGGTGCTGTGGTGGGAGTTCAGGGAATTGTTTGTAGATGTATGCAGAATTGGCTCAGACACAGGAAGCAGAGGGTGATGGTGCAAGAAACCTTATCAGATTTGGGTTATGTTAAGAATGGTGTCCAGCAGGGGTCAGTGCTGGGGCCGCTGCTGTTTTTAGTGTACATAAATGATTTGGATAGGAATATAAGTAACAAGCTGGTTAAGTTTGCTGAAGGTACCAAGACAGGTGGATTGGCAGATAATCGAGAATCTGTTGAGTCATCACAGTGGGATTTGGACATCAGACAGGCTTGGGCAGATTAAATTTAATGCCAGTAAATGTAATGTATTACATGTAGGAAGTAAAAATGTGAGGTTTGAATATGGGAGGTCTGAAAATTGAGAGTATCCCTTATGAGAAGGATTGAGGAGTCATAGTGGACTCAACACTATCAACTGCCAGACAGTATTCAGAAGCCATTAAGAAGGATAACAGAATGTCAGGTTATATAGCGCCTTAATGTGTGGAGTGCAAGTTCAAGGAGGTTCTGCTCAAGCTTTATAACACACTGGTGAGGCCTCATCTGGAGTCCTGTGTGCAGTTAGAGTCTCCAGGTTACAAAAAGGATATAGCAGCACTAGAAAAAGTCCAAAGAAGAGCAACTAGGCTGAGTCCAGGGCTACAAGGGATGACGTTGTTCTGTCTTGTCTTTATGTTATGGATGAGTACCCATCCCAGAAGAGATGCCAGCTCAATGGTGCTATCCATCACTTTATGTAAATGAAGGCTACAACTGAATTTCTGGTAAAACTTGCATAATGTATAAAGTATAAGTCCAAGGAGGAACACATTGGTGAGGCCTCATCTGGGGTACTGTGTGCAGTTTTGGTCTCCAGGTTACAAACAGGACATAGCAGCACTAAAAAAAGTCCAGAGAAGAGCGGCTAGCTTAGCCTTTTTAATGTAAGCAATAAGAGATGAAGAGGAGATGTGACTGAAGTGTTTAAAATTATGAAGGGAATTATGCCAGTGGTGTCTTTACAATTAGTTCATAAGAACATAAGGACACAGCTAGAAACATGTTAAGGGTAAATTTTGCACCAACATTAGGAACTTTATCTTCACACAGAGAACCACAGGCACATGGAATAAGTGAGCAGGCAGTGTGATAGACAATAGGACTATAGGGACCTTCAAAACCCAACTTGTTGTTACTTTAGAATAATTAAGCGAATAGGACTGGCGAACTTTGCTGGGCTGAATGGTCTGTTCTTGTTCAGATTGTTGTAACGTTCAAATGCTCTTGTCAAAGTAGCACATAACCAAAATAGTTGCACTTTTATGTGTGTTGTGACAGCACCCCCACGTTTGTTAGAGCCTGTGACAGTGAGAATCTTATGTAGAATGTTGTGGAGTAACTGCCAATTGTCACCACTCAAGACTTTGGATAAGATCATGATGTGTATGTGTTAATCTTCAAGGGCTAGAGTAGATAAACGCAATAAACGTTCCTGGGAAGTCTCAAAAAATTTCATGATAATACACCATCCATCCTTATGACTTCTGCTGTCAGCATAGGCTACAGCTTCCTTAATGCTATGGAATAATCTAAGATTGAAAACTGAATGAATGAAAAATGAGTGTGCTTGTGTGACAGGTTGCTAAAATTTCCATTCAGTTATACAAACTATTTTCTTTGCTTTCCTTCATTCCAGTATAGAGAACATTATGATCAGTGGCCCTCTGAATATAACAAAATCATACCAGTATGATAACCAGACACGCATTGGAGAAGCACAGGTGACATGGACACCTTCTGAAAATGACCAAGGCGAGTCCGTCCCCATTTGTTTCTTTGCTGAGACTCACGAAGGGTAAGATATGAGTTAAAAACTAAAAAAAATGAAGGTGTCTTAAAGAGGAATTCAAATGGCACTGGTCTCATTTTATGTTTTTTGTCTTTCAGGTACCAGTCTGAGCTGAGATGTGTAGTAGTGACAGTAGGAAGACAAGACTTTCTCCCACTGAGTAAGTAAAGCTGCACAGTAAAAGAAGATCATTGTTATTACTTTTGATTTTTGTTTTAATATAGCAATTTAAGTTTATTCAGTGTAAAGATCACACTATACAGTAATCTCCATCCATCCATCCATTCTCTTCCGCTTATCCGAGGTCGGGTCGCGGGGGTAGCAGCTTGAGCAGAGATGCCCAGACTTCCCTCTCCCCGGCCACTTCGTCTAGCTCTTCCGGGAGAATCCCGAGGCGTTCCCAGGTCAGCCGGGAGACATAGTCCCTCCAGCGTGTCCTGGGTCTTCCCCGGGGCCTCCTCCCGGTTGGGCATGCCCGGAACACCTCACCAGGGAGGCGTCCAGGAGGCATCCTAATCAGATGCCCAAGCCACCTCATCTGACTCCTCTCGATGCGGAGGAGCAGCGGCTCTACTCTGAGCCCCTCCTGGATGACTGAGCTTCTCACCCTATCTTTAAGAGAAAGCCCAGACACCCTGCGGAAGGAAACTCATTTCAGCCGCTTGTATTCGCGATCTCGTTTCTTTCGGTCACTACCCATAGCTCATGACCATAGGTGAGGGTAGGAGCATAGATCGATTGGTAAATTGAGAGCTTTGCCTTACGGCTCAGCTCCTTTTTCACCACGACAGACTGATGCAGAGCCCGCATCACTGCGGACGCCGCACCGATCCGCCTGTCGATCTCACGCTCCATTCTTCCCTCACTCGTGAACAAGACCCCAAGATACTTGAACTCCTCCACTTGAGGCAAGATCTCGTTCCCAACCCTGAGAGGGCACTCCACCGTTTTCCGGCTGAGGACCATGGTCTCGGATTTGGAGGTGCTGATTCCCATTCCAGCCGCTTCACACTCAGCTGCGAACCGATCCAGAGAGAGCTGAAGATCACGGCCTGATGAAGCAAACAGGACAACATCATCTGCAAAAAGCAGTGACCCAATCCTGAGTCCACCAAACCGGACCCCCTCAACACCCTGGCTGCACCTAGAAAATCTGTCCATAAAAGTTATGAACAGAATCGGTGACAAAGGGCAGCCCTGGCGGAGTCCAACTCTCACTGGAAACGGGTTCGACTTACTGCCGGCAATGCGGACCAAGCTCTGACACCGGTTGTACAGCGACCGAACCGCCCTTATCAGGGGGTCCGGTACTCCATACTCCCGGAGCACCCCCCACAGGATTCCCCGAGGAACATGGTCGAACGCCTTTTCCAAGTCCACAAAACACATGTAGACTGGTTGGGCGAACTCCCATGCACCCTCCAGGACTCTGCTAAGGGTGTAGAGCTTCTACACCCTCTATACAGTAATCTGTAAAACACAATTCAATCAAATATTCAATCGATACGCCACATCAAAAATAAACATTAGGATGCATTAAGACAGGGGGTATCCAACTCCGATCCTGGGGGGCCGTTGCGGCTGCTGGTTTTCCTTCCTGCCACTTTCTTCATCAGGGACCAATTTCTGGTATTAATCAACTTCTTTTCCCTACATTTTAACTGCTGTGTTTTAAAAGACTTTTAGAAGTGATTTGTTTTTCCTTAAATGGCAGCTAAACAAAAGTAAGATATGAAGTGAGTCAACAGATGACCAACGATTCTTGTTGTTAATTAAACCCATTATTTACCTCCATGGCTTGCTGGTGCTCTCATTCTGCCACAGTAGACATTTCAGAAATAGTTGATTTTAATTTTTCTAAGAGAACCATCAAAATGTTTTATAGACCTAAACATTACTGAGACCTTCACCTTTCTTTATTTTCAGATATTGTATGATGGACACAGATTAGCTTGTCATGTGATGGCTCACATTATTGTTTGACTGCTAATTAAAGAAAAAAGAAACAATTAAGGGGTCTGCATCTTAAATAGCAAGTCAATTACAAATAAGGCAAAAGAAGTTAACTAGCAGCAGAAACTGGTCACTAATTAAGAACAAGGTTAGAATGAAAACCTGCAGCCACTGCAGCCCTCCAGGATCAGAGTTGGACATCCCTGCATTAAGACAAATCATTCCCACTCCTGCCTGTCTTATTTTTTCTTGTTATTACAAATGTTATTAAAGACTGAATGTCAATTTTGAAAAGATGCAAATAGAAAATCTCAATAAATTTAAAAAGCTATTCAATTCAGCTGGGATCCAGTCCAGGCTTGGTTCCTGCTTTGTACTCACTGCATATGGAAAAAGCTCTCTGTCCATATTTATCCAGCATCTCAGAATTTCACTTAAAATCTGACTAGGATGAGAATTTGTTCTACCTCAGAGTAGGACATAAGAAGTAGCCATGAAGTATCCTATACCGTCTCCCAGCTAGGAGTATGACTTTGTGTTTGAGAATGAATGACGTCACAATTTTATGACACCCCAAACCACAAAATGGTACTCATGGTAACATTTTGTAGTCTTCTGATTCTAATGCTAAGGCTGCATCTCAAAGATAAAAGTGATAATAATATAAATAATAACAGTATTCAAAGCAGTTCAAGAAGAAGAAGGAAAATATAATGAGGTAGGATATTAGGCTAAGAGGCACGTAACTGTTGCCACTTGATAGCAACAACAACAACAAGAACAACACTGTAATAAGCTTTGGAATGGACAAACACAAAACAACTGTTAAACCCAATAACACTTCTGCTTATTTAACAATGAAAGATTCACAGCCTTACCTTCAGAAGAGTTGCCTTCTCGCTGATATGGCCACAGGAAGCACCTCATAAAATAACAGTTACTTAAAGTAGCCATGGCTATAAGTTATGTTCATTCTCTCCATGATCCTCCCTTATCTTCTATGAGACTTTATTTATATAATGCCCTGGAAAACGCTGCATGCCTTCTTGGATCTTCACAAACTTGTAAAGCGTAACACGAATATTTCAGTGGCTCGTGGAATGCAGAACTCGACATGCACAATGGGAAGTCTGAAAAATTGGCTGATGTTAAGAACAGGGGGCACAACTGGGGTCTGTGCTGGGGCCACTTTTGTAAGAATACAAATAACAAGCTGGTTAAACTGGCAGATGATACCAAGATAGATGGATTGGCAGATAATCGAGAGCCCATTAAATCATCACAGAGGGACTTGATTGAAGTGTTTAAAATAATGAAAGGAATTAGTCCAGTGGTTCAGGACTGTGACTTTAAAATGAGTTCAACAAGATCACAGGGATGCAGTTGAAGAAGATAAGAGGGGATCATGGCATGCATCTCGGGAAGACGACTGCAAACACTAAAAGAGTGAACCCAACTTATGGAAGGTATGTTGAGCTCTGCATTCCATTAACCACTGGAGCATTCCTGTTACACTTTACAAACCTGAGAAGATTTAAGAAGTTACGCAGAGTTTCGCAGGGCGTTTGATGAATAGAATCTTATAGAAGATAAAGGGGAATCACAGAGAGAGATACGGTATGCCACTCTGGAAAGGTGACTGGAAACACTGGAAGAGTAAATATGGCATATAGCAGGTATTAGAACACTCGAACAATCTAGACAAGAACAGGATATTCAGCCCAACAAAACTCGCCAGTTCTATCCACTTAGTTCTTCCAAAAAACATCAAGTCGAGTTTTGAAAGTCCCTAAAGTCCTACTGTCTACCACACTACTTGGTCTCTTATTCCATGTGTCTGTGGTTCTGTGTGTAAAGAAAAACTTCCTAATGTTTGTGTAAATTTACCTTTCACAAGTGTGCAACTGTGTCCCCGTGTTCTTGATGAACTCATTTTAAAGTCACCATTTCGATCCTCTGGATTAATTCCCTTCATAATAATGTCATCTCTTATTCTACTTTTGCTTAAATTGTAAAGGCTCAGCTCTTTTAATCTTTCCTCATAACTCATCCCCAGCAGTCCTGGAATCAGCCTAGTTGCCCTCCTCAGGACTTTCTGTAGTGCTGCTTTGTCTGTTTTGTAAGATGGAGGCAAAAACCACACACAGGATTCCAGATGGCCTCAATAGTGCTTTACTTACTGCACCTTCAGAAACTATTCATACCCTTACACTTGTTTTTCACATTTTGTATATTGTTAAGACAGCGTCTCCACAAATTATTGTGAGATGCAGGGAGACCACCTCTACTCATTCTTGTTGATATGTTACAGCACGGAAGAGTTAGCAATCTGTCATCTGTGCTCCTCTTGCCAAATCGCTCCTCTGCTTTTGACATGGTCAACCACCATATCCTCCTTGGCATTAATGGGACTGCCCTCAGGTGGTTTTAGTCCTAGCTCTTGGGCAGATCCTACCATGTGACCTGGTGTGTAGATATGTCAGTGGCACACCAGGGGCCTCATGTAAAAAGCCGTGCATAGAACTCACACTATAACATGGCGTAAGCACAAAAGCAGGAATGTGTGTACGAACAGAAAAATCCAGATGCATAAATCTGTGCGTTCGCCAACTTCAGCTACATAAATCCCTATCAGCGTGAAAAGTAACGCACGTGCACACGCCTGCTGCCCCACCCAACCCCTCCCAGAATTACACCTCTTTGAATATGCAAATCAATATAAATAGCCCTTAAGCTCAGCGTTCTCTGAAAAGACAATGGGAAAAGCACAGGGGAAAATAGAAGAATTTCAGTGAATACCAAGTGGAGGCAAGGAAAAACTTACTATTCATTGGTTTAGACAGTGATATAATCAACAAAAGGAAGTTGATCAAGTGACATATAGTGTCGGAGAAACTCGAAAGCTCAAGTTCACAAAGTTGCACAGTGCCTGAAATAAAAAAGAAGTTGTCAGATATCAAAGTCGCCGTGAAAAGGCGAGTTGTAGCCCACCGTCTGGGTGTCATATCAAAGGAAAAAGAAAATAGGCACACAGTGGGAAAAAAATCTTGAAATGTTAACTTTAATCTCAGAATTTCCACTTTAATCACGTAGTTTATTTTGTCATTAAAGTAGAACATCATAAACTTCATCTTAAAATCGTTTAATTTAGTAGTTTCTCAAATCCCATCGTAACTAAAGTAGCACGTTAAATGCTTTGTTTTGTATTTGATCTTCTATGTGCTCTATGTGCGTGAATCACTACGTGCTTCCGGGCTTTGTCTTCCTCCGACAGGACAAAGCTCTCTGAATAATTAAAATACTGAGATGTATACGTGATATCTTCTTCATGATGATAGGAATGAAAGCATGTTATTAAACATGGGAACACGGTGGCGCAGTGATTGTTCATGTCTCACGCAAGATGCTTGCTGCGCCATGCGCGACCTTCGATGAAATAATTTATTGCAGCAGTACTGTCTCTTTCAAACGTACTAACCTCCAATTCCTGTCCTTACTTTTCTTTCTCCAAATACCCAATCGCCACACAATCAGCTCTGCAATAGACATTAAGCCATCTGTAAGCTTAGAAAGACGATTCTTCAAAACGTTTAAGTAACATTGAAATATCTTCATAGTACGTGTTTAATTATTCTATCCATCTATCCGTCCAGTGTCGCGCCAGCCTAGCAAGAATACAGCACGAGGTATGAACAATCCGTGAACTAGCTAGCGCTGCAGGACCATGTCCACACATGTTTAATTATTAACAATACAGATTATTTAAATGAAGTTAAAGTTTTATCTGTATAATATAATCAACATATTTTGCTGCATTTCATCATAAAAATGACATCGTCATCATATGTAAATTTATAAAGTGGTGCAGGTTGTGCAATATTATAACTGTAGTGCAAGTTTACAGTGAGGTAATTGCACTTATAAGTACAAACAGTTCTACAAGGAGCATTTGGACTGATTGAGTGCGTTTAAAGTTCTTTGGATGAAACTGTTTCTGAACCACGAGGTCTGTACAGGAAAGGCTCTGAAGCGTTTTGCCGTGGCTGAGGCAGCATGTGCTTGATGCTGTATACCGATAATTCTCTTTCCGATCAGCTGCTGCTGTGAATCCAAACTCAGATACAGTGATATAAGTACTCCGAGTGGTGCAGTGAGAATAATATGGAAAAAGATGATCCGCTGTGGCAACCCTTGACGGGAGCAGCTGAAAGAAGAAAAAGAAGGTGCAGTGAGAGTAACAACGCTAAAGCAGTTATGGTATTTGGAATACTATGGCTATTCCCTGGACCATTATAATGTTACAGGTTAATTACAATCAACAACAACAACAACAACAACAACATTTATTTATATAGCACATTTTCATACAAAAAGTAGCTCAAAGTACTTTACATAATGAAGAAAAGAAAAATAAAAGACAAAATAAGAAATTAAAATAAGACAACATTAGTTAACATAGAAAAAGAGTAAGGTCCGATGGCCAGGGGGGACAGAAAAAACAAAAAACAAAAACTCCAGAAGGCTGGAGAAAAAAATAAAATCTGCAGGGGTTTCAGGCCACGAGACCACCCAGTCCCCTCTGGGCATTCTACCTAACATAAATGAAATAGTCCTCTTTGTAATTAGGGTTCTCACAGAAGGACTTGATGATGATGGTCATGCAGACTTCTGGCTTTTAATCCATCACTGTTGGAACATCACGGTGCTTTGAGTAGATGGTGGTGGCACAAGCCACCACCAAAAGGACACTGGAAAAGGAACAGAAGAGAGAGTAGGGGTTAGTACAGATTTTAGAGCCACCATGAATAGTTATTATAATGAATTGGATATACAGAGTATCAGGATTAAATTACAGTGAAGTTATGAGAAGGCCATGTTAAACTAATGTGTTTTCAGCAGTTTTTTGAAGTGCTCCACTGTATTAGCCTGGCGAATTCCTATTGGCAGGCTATTCCAGATTTTAGGTGCATAACAGCAGAAGGCCGCCTCACCACTTCTTTTAAGTTTTGCTCTTGGAATTCTAAGGAGACACTCATTGAGGATCTGAGGTTACGATTTGGAATATAAGATGTCAGACATTCCGATATATAAGATGGGGCGAGATTATTTATGGTTTTATAAACCATAAGCAGAATTTTAAAGTCAATTCTGAATGACACAGGTAACCAGTGTAGTGACATCAAAACTGGAGAAATGTGCTCGGATTTTCTTTTCCTGGTAAGGATTCTAGCAGCTGCATTCTGCACTAGTTGCAAACGATTTATGTCTTTTTTGGGTAGTCCTGAGAGGAGTGCGTTACAGTAATCTAGCCGACTGAAAACAAACGCGTGAACTAATTTCTCAGCATCTTTCAATGATATAAGAGGTCTAACTTTTGCTATGTTTCTTAAGTGAAAAAATGCTGTCCTAGTGATCTGATTAATATGTGATTTAAAATTCAGATTACAGTCAACAGTTACCCCTAAGCTTTTTACCTCCGTCTTGACTTTTAATCCTAATGTATCCAGTTTATTTCTAATAGCCTCATTTTATCCATTATTGCCAATCACTAAGATTTCACTTTTCTCTTTATGTAGCTTGAGAAAGTTACTATTCATCCATTCTGAAATACAAGTCAAACATTGTGTTAGTGAATCAAGAGAATCGGGGTCATCATGTGCTATTGATAAATAGAGCTGTGTGTCTTCAGCATAGCTGTGGTAGCTCACGTTGTGTCCTGAGATAATCTGACCTAACAGAAGCATGTAGATTGAGAAGAGCAGTGGACCCAGGATAGAGCCTTGTGGAACACCATATAGGATATCATGTGTCTTTGAGTTGTAATTACCACAACTAACAAAGAAGTTTCTCCCTGCCAGGTAGGATTCAAACCAATTTAAGACACTGCCAGAGAGGCCCACCCATTGACTAAGGCGATTTCTAAGAATATTATGATCAATGGTGTCAAATGCGGCACTCAGATCTAAGAGGATGAGAACAGATAAATGGCCTTTGTCTGTATTTACCCGCAAGTCATTTACTACTTTAACGAGTGCAGTTTCTGTGCTGTGATTTGTTCTAAAACCTGACTGAAATTTATCAAGAATAGCATGTTTATTGAGGTGCTCATTTAACTGCATAATGACTGCCTTCTCCAGAATTTTACTTAAGAAAGGCAGGTTAGAGATGGGTCTAAAATTTTCAAGAGCAGAGGGGTCAAGATTATTTTTCTTAAGTTGTAATCAGATGCATTACACTAATAAACAATATGCAGTTAGTTTCAGTGTATTTATAAAGCCACATCAGGAATGTGGATCTAAGAAAGAAAGGGTAACCACACAGGAACAGTAGCAGTGCTTTGACGCTGGGTACCGCCAGTCTGCAAAACCGAGTGGAGAACTTGCGTACGCCAGGGTATGAGGTACCGTGGAAATGTGCATGGCTTTACTCCAAGTTTTGGTTTTATACATCGCGATTTGAGCATGGAAACGTTCGTACGCAACATTTCTGTGCATACGCACCGTTTATACACGAGCCCCCAGGCCAGTACGGGGGTGACTCAATGACCAGTGCTGGGCACTCTCCTCTTCTCCCTATGCATTTCACAACTAGGTCCACTTATCTAGTCCCATCTAGTACTATGCTGATGATGTGCTGCTATCCCTGTTATTCCTTCCAGAGAATCAGATGGTATCAGCTAGAATCTGTGCATGTCTCTTGGGTCAACTAACCTAATTTGCATATCTTTAGAATAAATGAGGAACAATGGAGCACAGTCTACTAGAGCCATACTTTTCAGTTATACCAATACGATAGAGCAAATCTTAGCCGCTAATACAGAAGCGATGTGAGCACATCGACAAAATGGTTTCCCTTTTACTTTTCCTCCTGCCGCTAATACACAAGCAAGGTGAGCACGCTGGGAAAATGAAACCTCTGAAGAAAGACAGTCACTTAACCACTAATGCACAAACGAAAAGTATGTCTGCAAAACAAAACCTCCTAGGAGAGAAATGCCCAGAGTAGTTCCTTTCGATTACTGTACCTGACATCTCTACATTTCAGTTTTTTTTCTGACGATTTCAGAGGTTTCTAGGATCCTGTGCTTTTTACAGCACAGGCTTACACAGCTAGTTATTTTATAATTCTGCAGACCTACCATAATTTTTAACCTTTGAGCCAATCTAGTTTACACAGATGACCACATAAGTTGAATATGAATATCTCTTGCAGATGCTGAGGCCAGCGTCGTGTGCACTGAGACAACGATGTCCCTGTTTGTGCTGAAGTCTTCGGTTCCGGGCCTTAATGAACAATACATGCGACTTAATGACCCCCGCTGCTCACTGACATCTAACTCAACACATCTGATCGCAAGTGTATCTCTAAACTCCTGTGGCACTCGTTATCAGGTAAGGCCCTGAGCAGCAGTCTACTGAGGATGTTTTCAGAGAGAAAATGTTAGATCTCATTTATAAATGAAGTCCAACATATACAGTACCAAAACAAGTGGGATTTTATGAAAGACAAAGAGAATAAGAAACAAGTATCCTTAACTTTAGTAATAACTGAAATCTGATTTTTTTAGAATCTCAAGTCAGTCACAAATTCTCTTCCTGACCTTTTTCAGTTTGCTCACTAAGCCAACAGATCTGTTGAAGATGTTGTTAACATGGCTCCTCAGTACATTTGATGAGAACTGACACTTCAGTCCACCAGGCCTGACACTTTCTGCAAACTTACATCAAAGGTCACCAAAAGACTAATGTCTTCTACAGCATGTGGTCACGTATTCATATCAGTCAATGGTTCAATGTAACAAAAGACATTGTAACTATTGTCAAGAATCTTCCCTTAACAAGCTCCCAATTGTGTCCCTTTGTTCTTGTTGTAGACCTCAAGTCACAGCTGGGATCAGCTGTACTAATTCCCTAAATGTTTTTGAATACTTCAGACACATCACTCTGTTTTCTTAAATTTAGAAGATTCAATCAGTGCTTGACTGCCGTACCACCACTTCTCTGATCTTGCCTTATTTATATCGTTACTAAATGTATGCATTCTGGTGCATACCAGCACTTCGCCCCACTACCTCCATGAGGTAAGCCCGTCTCCACTTTCTGAAATATTTTATTAGTTCCTGGTTATGAGCACACTTTTGGATCTACAAAGATATCACCAACCCACCAACCCCCTCTGCTCTCCGAAATAAAACAATTTATTTGCATAACAACAGTTTAGGAGCTTCTATAATTTCTTGAGGTGTGCAATGCTGGCAGTTGTTCCCATGCTGTATTTCTTCAGAGTGTTGTGGAGGTATCTTTGGGGCAGTCTTCCAGATATGATACAAGATCTCTCACAATATGTATTATATAGAGCGGTCAAGGATGAAATTTACACTGCGATGAAACAATCTTTATGAATATTGTCTAGCTTCTGATTGGGCATTTTATACACTTAGGTGATGATTGGGTTAATTATTTTATTAGAAAAAGTTGGGCACATAATGGACATCAAGAGTTAACTCTTCTGTATTATCTACATAATTTAGAAATAAGTTACAGAGAGAAAATTATGCTTCACGTATGAGTCTACTAACATGAAGCAGAAGCCTTGACAGCCTTTATGAAAAATCTGGATGAGATATTGGGACAGCTTAGCTATTAGCTAAACAAAAGGACTTGATGGACTGAATGGTCTCCTTTTGTTTGTCAAATTTCTTCTGTTCTTCTGTTCTCTTGTTGTCATAACTTTTCATGTTGGGATTTCCAGGCCTCTAAGTCTGAGGCCATAGTTCTCAACCAGAAAAGGTTGGAGTGCCATTTCCAGATTGTGGATGAAGCAATACCTCGGGTGGAGTGTCAGTATCTCCAGTTCTTGTTCTTGAGTGAGGGAAGAAGGGAGCAGGAGATTGACAGGCAGATTTGTGCAGCATCCACAGTCATGGCAAAGAGGGACCTGAGCTTAAAGGCATAGCTCTTGGTTTACTGATTAATCAATGTCCCTGGCCTCATCTGTGCTCATAACCTTTTGGAAGTGACTGAAAGAACTAGATCACAGATACAAGCAGCAGAAATTAACTTTCTTTACTGGGTATCTGGGCTCTACCTTAGAGGAGACACAGAAAATTCGGGATGAGTTGCTGCTTCTCCACATCGAAAGGAACCAGCTGAGGTGGTCTGAGCATCTGATTTGGATGTTTCCTGGGATGTCCTCCTTGGGGAGCTGTTTCAGGCATGTTCAACCAGGAGGAGATCTTGGGGCTGAAGCAGGATACGCTGGAGAGATTATACCACTAATTTGGCCTGGGAGTATTTCAGTATCCCCCTGGAGGAGGTGGTGGAGAATGGGGATGTCTGGGCATCTTTGCTCAGGCTGCTGCCCCTGTGACACAGACCTAGATAGATGGATAGATGGCATGAAGAAGGGGCCTGAGTTGTCTTTAAAGCGTGCATTTGTAATCTTTCTAGTTAGCCAATAATAGGTGTCATTTTGCTTGACTTCTCACTACATCCATAATGGCTAACACAGTACAACACCCTAGTACTACATAAGATACATAAAATAATACATTACTTCTCAAATGCTGTAGACATTGGAACACCTGGGATCATCAAACCACAGGCCACATATTAAGGGTTGTGTGAAGGGACACAACAAGTTACCACAGCATCCCAGCAGAAAGTCCACCCAAACCACTAGCAACACATTCAAACAATGCTGAAAAGTAACGATAAACTTGTCATTCTGAACTGTTATCTTTTATTTAAGTGTTCGCCTTTCATAAGATCTCTTGGAAAATATTTAACTTGTAACTTTTTTTTGTTTTGTTTTAAGGAAAATGAGACAGAGATAATATTCCAAAATGAGATTACAACATTTGATCAACCCAATCAAGTCATAAGCAGAAAAAACCAGGTCGAGATTCCTTTCAGTTGTTCTTACCATAAAACAGGGACAGCATCTGCTGCCTTCTCTCCTCACAAAGCCAGCTACCTGTTCTCTGAAGCTGGCTTTGGCTCCTTCACCTTTGTGTTTGAGTTTTATGAAAGCAGCGACTTCACAAGCATCATCGACCCCAGCGAGTACCCGATTGAGGTGGAACTTGGGCAGATGTTGTACATGGGCATCAGTGTGGAGTCGCAGCTTGATAACATTGTGCTGTTTGTTCAGAACTGTAGAGCCACACCTCATGACGACCCCAATGACCCAACCTACTATGACATCATTTCAGACGGGTAAATGTCACTTTTTTAAAATCTGTTCAATTTGTTAGTAAACTGGTGATAAGATAAAAAAAATGTATACTCCTTAGGATGAGCAAATGACCAAATCTTTGTGTATTGTCTATCAGACATTGACGATTAATCTCTCACTTTGGCTTTAAGAATTTTGAACCATTACGCATCATAAAACTCAATAAACTTGTTCACATTTAAGAGTAAGAGTAAATTAAAGGAAATTGAAATCGACATGGAAAACAGGAGTAATAAAAGGCAGACAGAGCATAAAGATTTGGGTCACTGGAGAATCTGAATAACAAAATGATTAACGTTTGTTTAGCATTGACAACTTTGCAGACACAAGTCTAGGCATAGACTGCTTGCAGATGGTGTTGGAACCACTTAAGAGGTCAGTAGGGGGGCAACTGGAAACCAGAAGTGATATCATGACTCGTCTCACTGTCGATCATCGAATCTGTGGATGAAAAAAGAGGAGAGACATTAGGCGACAGCACCAACCGTCGGTTGGGGGTGGAATTAGAGTTAAATGAGCCATTAGGTTGTTTCCCAATTCAGTTCTTAAAAGAAAGAATAATAAGTGTTGGGATTCTTATTATATTTTAAGCCTGTTATATTTTTTATGCATTATTTTTAGTTGTTATTTCCTCTTTTTAATACTTATGTAGTGAAGATATAAGTTGGTTCAGGTTTAAATTACAACCACTTCACACATCTGGTCAGCGATGGATGAAGATGTCCAAATTTATTTATTAGTTTCTTCCAAAGTTACACAAATGTGAAGTTACTGTCTAAATAAATAATAAACATAAATTAGCTATGACAGTTTCTTTCTCTTAAATGTTAACTGTTAGCAATAGTAATTAACAGGGTACTTTATTTATCCACTAGATGGCATACTACACTCAAGATAACATCAATATCAGGAAATTGCTAGAAAGTTAAAACTATAAAGTATTTACTCAACTTAAATAAGTAAATTATTATTAAAGTATACAAATATTATACATGAGAAAACTGTAATTCTGTAATAAACAATATGTGTGAAACTCCAAATAGCGTCCGTTCAGCTATGCTTTAGCCACCTCAAAACGTGTATATTTTAGAAACTGTACTGAAATTTTATATATATCAAAATTACGAACTTAAACACATAAAAATATACTTTAAAGAAAAAAAAAAAAAAAAAAAAAAATTTGGCAACAAATTACAAGCAATATTTTTGAGTAGATTTAATATACTGTACTATTGAGTAAACTTAATTTATTAATTTACTCAAATTTACCTAAAATAAATTAGTTTAAATATAAGTAGTGGCAAAAATATTTTTATTTTACTCCGATTTTCATTTGAATTACTCAAAAAAAATGAGTAATACTGCAATGCTGAAGAATAGTGACTGTATAACAAATAAATGCTAAAATTCCATATATCTTTATTTATTTGAACATACCCAGATAGTCACAACAACAGAGTTATATTTTCAAAGGTAGACATTCGAAAATTAAATCGAATGTCTGAGGATAATTTTTACTGAATTACTGACATTCAAATGTCAATGCAAATTATCTTTTTTTTTTTTTTTTTAACTTACACAAAAAGTATCTCTCAATCAAGTAATGTCCCAAGAATGAGAGGTAAACGGGAAGGAAACGGAGAGTGTGAAAGAGTGAAATCCTGTGGAAGATGCCGCTCTTCAGACACATACTGCATTTACGCCAGCATATCTGGTTAAATGAATGGCCGCCTTTTCCACTACTGTTCAGTATGTGATTTTTTTTTTTTTGCATCGCTAAACAAATCACAGTGTTAAAAATTAACTAGAAAATACATTACCTAGGCAGAACATGAATTAAATAAGAGGTCAAATAATACTGTGACGGTTAGGCAAATGTCTTTTTATGTTGTTTATCAAGCCGTAGCTTAGAACAAACGTCATATCGTTCTCAAACTTACCTCAAAATGTAATTTTTTTTTTTCTGTGTAAAATAGTAGTTTTAAACGATAAAAAATATATATGAACATACGTAACTATCTGAGAAATGTGCTTGCTTTTTAAAGCAAACCAACGAGGTAAGTTGTTAAAAAGACGCTACCTTGCTCTCCATGTTTCCCACATGAAGGGAAAGGTTTCGTGAAAACAACAACTGCTTACGTCTGTAACTAACGAAATGAAATACTAGTTATTTATTACGGAATTAATATGGTTTATACTTACACATCCATCCATTTCCCAACCCGCTGAATCCGAACACAGGGTCACGGGGGTCTGCTGGAGCCAATCCCAGCCAACACAGGGCAAGGAACCAATCCTGGGCAGGGTGCCAACCCACCGCAGTTATACTTACACATTCGTAGTAAAATAGCTCTTATTATGGAAAAAAGTTACAGCTGAATGCATTTTTGTAAAGACTTTACATTAAATTTAACTTAAATGTGTTCAGTTCACAGTATAGTTTTTTTACTTAGAATAAGTTATAAAAAAGGCTTACATTTTAAGAAAAATATTAAGTTAACATTATTCTTAATTTTTTTTTATTGAATTAGAATTAAATAATCAATAAAATGGGTAAAACCCAAGTAATGATTATTTTGCGTATAGTTAGCTATTTTGTGTTATTATTTTTTACACATGCGAGATTTATTTTTTACAGTGTACTTTATAAATAATTACGCAAACTTTCACATTTAACAAATGAAGCTCCTACTCTACTGTTAAGAAGCCACTAAAACAAATCTATAAAATTCAAAGTAAATCACTCTGATTGGCCAAGTTCCAACTCTGCACAGGCCAATCACAATGACTAAAAAATTAACGGTGGATGACAACTTATTTAAAGGGAAACAACACATTAATACTATTTTGCCTTTTCAACAACTTGTTTACGGGTAATGTTATGACAATCACATCATACTCTCTCCATTTTCGGAACCTTTTATGAACGTACATGCCATTTTGTGGTTATTACACCATATATTTTAAATGTTAATGCAATGTGTAATATCATTGCACATCTGCTATTTACAAGAATACTCCACCTAAAAATTATATTTTTTTCTACGTCATTTACACACAAGTCACAGGAGGTTCTACTCAAGCTTTATAATGCACTGGTGAGGCCTCATCTGGAGTACTGGGTGCAGTTTTGGTCTCCAGGCTACAAAAAGGACATAGCAGCACTAGAAAAGGTCCAGAGAAGAGCAACTAGGCTGATTCAGGGCTACAGGGGATGAGATATGAGGAAAGATTAAAAGAGCTGAGCCTTTACAGTTTAAGAAAAAATGACTGACTGAAGTGTTTAAAATTATGAAGGGAATTAGTACAGCGGATCGAGACTGTTATCTTAAAATGAGTTCATCAAGAACACGAGGACACAATTGGAAACTTGTTCAGGGTAAATTTTGCACAAACATTAGGAAGTTTTTCTTTACACAAAGAACCACAGAAACATGGAATAAGTGACCAAGTAGTGTGGTAGACAAAGGGACTTTAGGGGATTTCTAACTTCGACTTGATGTTATTTTGAATGAGTTAACGGGATTGGACTGGTGAGCTTTGTTGGGCTGTATGTCCTGTTCTCGTCTAGATTGTTTTAAAATTCTAAAATCCTCGAGAAAATGATAGTAGTCCATAATCTGGAAGTCCCTTCACCTGGGATCATCTTCTTGATTTAATTACCTGCCTCTTACCCTTAAATCATAGGTCAGAAGTCCTGTATTCCTTCAAGAGTACATTATGGTATTCTAATCATCTTATCTTTGAGGTTCAAATTTAAACAAATAAATTTAAAAACATTGTAAGTTCAGTTGGTGAAATCCAGCTCTGAATCTTCAACTACAAATCTCTCTATCAGTTTTTTTGTTTCAGTTATATGGCTTGCTTTTTCTGGCTTTGGCCCCTTTGTTTGATTTAGATTAGATTATGTAAACTTTATTAATCCATTGGGGAAATTCAGATGTATACAGCAACAGAAGCTTAAAAAAACAAAGATATAGACTGACAGAATAGATAATACAGCCAATCAATCAATAAAAAAATTATAATTTACAGATATTTCACAATGAACTTAGCAAGCAAATCAGGAGGAAGAAATTAATTGCCTGATAGCAGTGAACAGAAAAGATCCCCAGAGGCATCTTCTTAGCACACTGGGGTAAAATGAGCCTGTGGCTAAAAGTGCTCCAAGATTTTTCATAATGGAATCCAATTTTGCTTCCATCCTCTTTTTCCACAACATCTTCCAGTGTGTTGAGAGTTTGCCCTGTAATGGAGCAGGCTTTCCTGATACGCTTGTTCAGGCATTGTGTTTCTTTTGTGCTCGGGTTGATTCCTCAGGAGATCACATAGTGTGGAACACCACACTGGCTACTGTGGACAGGCAAAACATTTCCAGCATCAAAAGACCTCAGTCCTCTTAGCAAGTCCATTCTGCTCTGGCCGTTCTTGTCCAGCACCACTGTGTTGTCTGACCGGTCCAGTTTGTTGTTTATGTGAAGCCCCAGGTACTTGTAGTTCTACACCAGTTCCATGTCCTCCCACTGAATGGTGACCGGTCTCAGAGGCTCCTTGGCACACCTAAAGTCCACCTTGTTGATGTTGAGTTGTAAGTTGTTCTCCCTGCACCACAAGACAAAGACCTCCACAAACGTCCTGTCCTCTGATTCATCTCCATTATTAATGCAGCCTATGGTAGAGGAGTCTTCTGAAAGTTTCTGTAGATGGCAAGTGCTGGTATTGTACTGGAAGTCTGTTGTGTTGAGGGGTGAGCAGGAAAGGGGACAGGACAGTTCCACTGTGGTGGTCCACCATTACACACCACCATTTTGGACACACACTCTCTCAACCTCACAATTTGCTGTCTATTGGTCAGGTAGTCCATGATCGTGGAGATTGTGGAGGCATCAATATTCAAAGCCTTGAGCTATTTTCTCCAGTTGGTGAAGCAGAATGGTGTTTAAAGTATTGGAAAATTCAAGGAACATTATTTGAGTTTTCCTGTTCCTTTAAACCCCTCTACCACTTCTAGGGCCTCATGTGTAAAATTTGCTTACACGTGTAAATGTTCGTAAGACATTTCTTAAAGAAAAATATGGATTTATAAAACAAGAACTTGGCATAAAAACTGGCTCAATGTTAAGGCAAATTTTGACCATCCATAAGTGTAGCCATTTTAGTGACTACAGGCGGCAGGATAATGTAGTGAACAGAAAATCTTGTTTCATTGTGCATTTTAATGACGCGTTACTCACATTCCAATTTTCTTGAACTAATGATTGAACTAATTATATCAAAGGAAATTGACATGTCCTCTCAACAGGACTGTTTTCAATGCTGGTACTACGCCTAATGCATGTGCTTAATCTTAATGGCCTTAGGGTGTACCCCATCTATTTTGTGTATAAAGAGTGTGTGCTGTGCACTGTATGACATAACAGGTGTGGAAATGCGGCCCCCCGTACACAGCAGACATGACACCAAATGTCCAACGCACACACGTTTATTGCCTTCTCTTCCCTTTACACGACACAATGCTCTATGTTGTGTCAGCCCAACTCAGTCTTTTCATTTCTCTCCCTTCAGTTTCTCTTCTACTCCCCTCCTTACAAACTCTGTCTCCTTCCTCCCGACTCCAGCTCGCTTGCTGGAGTGAGGCAGCCTCTTTTATATCACACCCGGAAGTGCTCCAGGTGCTCCTCAATCAAGTTCCAGCAGCACTTCCAGGTGTGGCGGAAGTACTGCATTGGAATCTGGTTCCTCTTCTGGCAGCACATCTGGATGTGGCGGAAGTACTGTAGACCTCAGCTCCGGAACTGTCCATGTGCCCCCTGGTGGTGGCCATGGGTCCAGGCAGGGTTGAGCTGTTAAGCTCCAGTCCCGTGGCCCCAATGTAAACTAGCGGGGCTGCCCTCTCGTGTCCCGGGGGAGGCACTGCTGGTGATATGTCCACCCCCCCAGTCTTCTCCTCAAAAGGTCGTCCTGGCCGGGCAAAGTCCTTGGCCGTCTATCACACAGACAATGGAAGCGTTAGCCCTTTTGGAGGGTATCACCATTCGCGGGCTACACAAGGAGCGAATTTTCAGGGCTCACAATGATTTTTTTTTTGGCTCATTTTAGTTACTAGCTTAAAAGCCAATGTAGACTTCCTGGAACCATCCTCTTGGAGCCGTGTGCTGGATTGGAGTCTACATTTCAGAGACCATCTTGCAGAAATCACAAGATCCCTGGTTGGGTTACATGTTTTAAATAATCGGAGGGTACTTGGTGTATTTTTTAGAATGAATTGGTTAACCGGTCAGGAATTTTGCAGTCAACTCTGAGCCATGTCATGCCATCTGTTTAGGATTGTATCAATATGATGCGTCTCTAATACACATTGTTTCCTTATGGTCATGGTGAGCAGGCCTGAGATCAAAAGGCAATTTGTAGTCATTATTGATTTTCATAATTTAGTTGACAAAACTGACTGGATTCATGTTGCGATAAAGATGCCATTGTAGAATCAACTGGCTTTTGTAAACAGAAAATCACTCAGTTCATATACAACAAATATGTGATGCATCAGATTTCAATATTTTTCACAGTTGAATATTAAAAAAAAAAAATTGAGCAAGTTCCTCTCCATTTCATTCATTAATAGGTGTAATTATCCCAGCAACATTGTTACAAGAGTATTCTTCTTCATTTATGGTTATGTCCTATACTGTTAGATCTGAAATACTAAACTTTTTCGCTTCTTTTTCAAATATGGGGCAACTGATTCTCATGTTGAATTCTGACCTTCCAGGTGTGTTCAGGATGACACAACAATCATCTTCCCCAGCAACCAGACAGAGTTCAGATTTGGAATGGCGGCCTTCACTTTTATCGGGGATTACAGCCAGGTTAGTGATGAGCAGACACAACTGAGTATCCAGTTGAAACGTGACCACTTATACTCATTGCAAATTGATTATATATAGGATTGTTCTTCCATTTTAAGGTGTACATGACCTGTACAGTCATTCTGTGTACTGCTGGAAGTCCTGGATCCCGATGCTCTCAGGGCTGTGTTAACAGCACATCTACTGCGTCCAGGTACAGGAGATCATTAGCTTCAGAAAGTCAGGAGCACTTCATCTCTCAGGGACCACTCTACCTTGGAAGAAAAAATCAGTACAACAATGGTGAGTCTGAATTTCCTGATCCTTGCTAGTCCAATTCCCACCCAAACAGTGCAAGCAATTATGATAACACGTGCAAATGATCAATTAATTACTAGCTAAAAATGAAAAACATATCACATCAACACAAAGTGCAAATTAAAGCCATGCAACTCGGTTAACACACACAAAACACAACAAAAAAACAAACCTGAGCACTAAAGTCACAAGTGACATGGGTTTTGGTGCCACCTGGAGGAATTAAAATGGAAGCACGTGGACAGGAGAAGAGCATTTAGAAATAAGAGGTATCTGCAGTAGGAGACTTAGGCTGCTGAGGTGAAAACAAAGGGGCGTCTACAGTGGTGTTGGTGACAGAAAGAAAATCTCTATGAAAGGTTAGAGGAGAGAGACATTGAAGACTGATGTTTAATTTTTTGGAGGTGTTTCTTAAACCTTGTCATGGCCCTGTTAGACCTTGCAGCTCTTTCTTTGAACAGAAACATTAAAACATTAGAACAATTGAGACGAGAACAGGCCATTCAGCCCAACAAAGCTTACCAGTCCTATCCATTTAACTCCTCCAAAATAATATCAGGTTGAGTTTTGACGGACCCTAAAGTCCTTCTGTCTACCACACTATTTGGTCACTTATTCCATGTGTCTGTGGTTCTCTATGTAAAGACAAACTTCCTAATGTTTGGGCGAAATTTACCCTTAACAAGCTTCTAACTGTGTCCCCGTGTTCTTAATGAACTCATTTTAAAGTCACCGTTGTGATCCACTGGACTAATTCCCGTCATACTTTTAAACACTTCAGTCAGGTTTCCTCTTCATCTTCTTTTGCTTAAACTGTAAAGGCTCAGCTCTTTTAATCTTTCCTCATAACTCATCCCCTGTAGCCCTGAATCAGCCTAGTCGCCTTCTCTGAACTTTTTCTAGGGCTGCTATGTCTTTTTTGTAGCCTGGAGACCAAAACGGCACCCAGGACTCCAGATAAGGCCTCACCAGTGTTTTATGCCTCTTTTAAGATTTATTCATTTATTTATGTTGTCTTTTTGCACAAATAAATCTGCTAATTACATGTGATCTTCTTAAGTCTCTCTCTCTTATTACCAATCCACTGGTCATCTGTTCCAGTACTTGATGTCTGTGCCTTAGCACTAATGCCATGACACATGTCATCACAATGGTTGATTGTAGATTGACCTTCTTTGAGAGTATGCATTGGCTCTGCAATGTTCTGCTGTCCTCTTCAGGGTTTCTTTGTGCTAATTTTCTACAACTGGACTCTGACAATCTTAATAATTGGCCCACTGTATAAAGCAGTTCATGTGAAATAGTCCTTTGGGTGTTTAGAAGCTAAAGTTAAATCAATGTCCAGGAGCGTAGTGGTGCCCTTTGTCTCTAATTTTAATTTTGAACCTTACATGGTACAGTACTGTTTTTACAAGTTAAAAAATATTGCCAAGGTCAGGGTTTCATTATAATTTGAAAACACTGAAAGGATTATTCATGCTTTTACCACATCTCATCTTGATTATTGTAATGTTGTGTTTTCTACGTTGAGCTGTTCTTCTCTTGCTCGACTCCAAAAGCAGTGCAGTATGCTGTAGCTGGACTTCTCACTAGGTGCCAATCTCATCTTCATATTTCTCCAATTTTAGCATCACTTCACTGGCTTACAATTAAATACTGAATTATCTTAAAACTAGACATTAAGCCCGTTACAATAACGGGCGCTTGAACAGTAGTGCATAAACATTAGTAGGCACATCTGTATTAAATGGCAAGGGACCGTGACCTCATTCTGTTTCTTGTCTTAATGTTTTTTTGTCAAAAATATTTTTGCAAGAAGCCTAAAGTAAAATAAAAATAAAATAGAAATGTATATGACAATACAGTAAGTATAATTAATATTACATTTATCCTCTCCTCTGTGGCTGCTGATTGATGTGTTGTGTCTGTTTGAAGATCTCCTATCCTGTCTCTCTTTATTTTAGCTTGCTGTGGCATCTCTCCAGCAAGTACTGTGCAGTTCCCCAGCAAGTATTTTAATCTGTGCTGGCATGCAGCTGATTATTGTATGTGTGGCGTCTCCCCAGCAATGGATTTTATGTGCGCAAAAATAAATCTACTTTTAAAAGTCATCCTATTGTAATATCATGAAAATTCGTATATTTAGGAAAACCCCTTCAACGACTGACACTTTACACTTTACCGGGCCAAGCTTCTTAATCGCAAATCTGACATCCTCAGAGTGAACACCCGCACAACAACAAACACTAATCCCACCTCTTTGAGGAAGCTGGTCTCCGAGTCTCAGTATCCGATTGGATTTTTTGTGCCTTATGTTTTAGGTGTAACCTCATTTACCGAAATCCGATTGGATCGGCCGCACGATATTATATAGGTCCCGCCCTCTCTGTCTTGTGTGACGCGTCAGGCGGCCTTTGAAGCATCTGCTAGAGGCTGGTGACTCTGCCACTCATTCCGCCCTTCCCTGTACTTCCGCCTTGTCCGTAATATGCGTTTAACTTTCTGTCACAACAGTGAGCAATCGGCAGATTCTCCCAAGCAACTGATGTAATGTCTGGCGTGCAGTTGATAATCGTGGCTGTGGCGTCTCTCCAGCAAGTACTGTGGAGTTCCCCAGCAAGTATTTTAATCTGTGCTGGCGTGCAGCTGATTATTGTATGTGTGGCGTCTTCCCAGCAACGGATTTCGCACGGCCGCGAGTACCCAGTCAGCACTCTCCCCAGCAATGATGTGTTTTATTAAACAGTGCCCCGCGCAGGCGCACTTCACCAGAAGACACACACACACGGACACATGGACGCACACAGGGATTTTATTAAAGAGGATTTTATGGATTACTTTTTAGGCTTTGCATCGTTTTGCTCCCAATTATGTTACGGTTGTCAGACTAAGGCCTACTTACTGTTCCAAAATCTAAACTGCAGACTAAAGGTGACAAAGCTTTTTCTGTGATGGCCCTTAGACTTTGGAACTGCTTACTGTCAGTTGATCCTTTCCCAGCTAGCATAGGGCTCAAGGCAGGAGCAAACCCTGGACAGGGTGCCACTCCATCGCAAGGTGAACATACACATATCCGCAACAACAACAACATTTATTTATATAGCACATTTTCATACAAACAATGTAGCTCAAAGTGCTTTATATGATGAAGGAAGAGAAAAAAGACAAAATAATAAGAATTAAAATAAGGAAACACTAATTAGGATAGAATAAAAGTAAGGTCCAATGGCCAGGGAGGATAAAAAAACAAACAAAAAAAAAACTCCAGACGGCGGGAGAAAAAAAAAAATCTGCAGGGGTTCCAGGCCACGAGACCACTGAGCCCCCTTTAGGCATTCTACCTGACATAAATTACCTCACAATCAGTCCTCATTGTATTTAGGGTTCTCATGGAAGAACTTGATGATGATGGTCATGAGGACTTCTGGCCTTTAATCCATCAATGTATGGCCATCATGGTGTTTTGATCAGGTGGTGGTGGCGCAGATCACCACCACAGAAAACTGGAACAAGAACAGAAGAGAAAGCAGGGTTTAGTATGGATTGTGGAGTCACCATAAATAAAAATGATAATTAATTGAATACACAGAGCATCAGGATTAAACTAAGATGAAGCTATGAGAAAGCCATGTTAAAGTAATGTGTATTCAGCAGTTTTTTAAAGTGCTCCACCGTATTAGCCTGGCGAATTTCTATCGGTCAGCTATTCCAGATTTTAAGTGCATAACAGCAGAAGGCCACCTCACCACTTCTTTTAAGTTTAGCTCTTGGAATTCTAAGCAGACACTCATTTGAAGATCTAAGGTTATGATTTTGAAAGTAAGGTGTAAGACATTCCGAAATATAAGATGGAGTGAGATTATTTAAGGCTTTGTAAACCATAAGCAGGATTTTAAAGTCAATTCTAAACGGCACAGGTAACCAGTGTAGTGACGTCAAAACTGGGCGGATGTGCTCGGATTTTCTTTTCGGAGTTAAGATTCTAGCTGCTGCATTCTGCACTCGTGGCAATCGATTGATGTCTTTTTTTGGGTGATCCTGATAGGAGTGCATTACAGTAATCTAGTCAACTGAAAACAAAAGCATGAACTAACTTTTCAGTATCTTGCAATGTTATAAGAGGTCTAACTTTTACTATATTTCTTAAGTGAAAAAATGCTGTCCTAGTAATCTGCTCGCACCTAATCTGCATGTCTCTGGGCAGTGGGGTGATACCAGAGCATTCAGAGGAAAACTGTGGAGACACGGGGAGAACATGCAAACTCCACACAGGATGACCTGCAATGTAAACCTTCGTCCTCCTACTGTGAGGAAGCAGTTCTACCACTGTGCCACAGTGCCACCCATTTGTGATTAGATTTTATTATTTTTAATCATTTTACCAGCTTTTGTCATTTGTTTTTATTTCTACTTATTTCCTTTGCTGGAGTTTTTACTTGTTTTATTTTGTGTTTTCCATGTTCCATGGAAGTGTTTTGTGCCACGTGGCTTGAAAAGTGCTGTATAAATGAAGTTATTATTATTATTATTATGACTCTGAACTCAATGAAGCAAGTTTAAGAATATACACTGTCATTTGTGCGTGTGAACACTAGTACTTCAGAAAACAGCCAGTTTACCTTTTCTATTTCATACTGAACACTTTCAGAAAGCAATTTTAAACACATTAGTCCTACATGTACATACACACTGGGCTCTATCACAGATCTCTTTTCATAACAAATATATGGCACCTTAAATATAACTGCGTATTTAACCAAACCATCCCCACTTGACCTAAAAATGACGTATATCATTTATCTATTTAAATATGTCTTCATTACTTTTCTCTTCCTTTATCTTTCTCTACAGTTTTGATATACAGATGGAATCTGAACACCATGACCACTTGTCATTGCCGTAGCCTACTGCACCTTTATTTATTTAAATATGTCCGTAACAGTTATTTCATTTCAGCAATTAATTCTTCTCTTTCTTTCCTTTTATGTCTTTACAGAGCTCAGTCTGAATCCAAACAGCCTTGTCATTGTGGTGGGCTTCATTGTAGCTGTGGCCGCCATGGCCGGTGTTGTGATTTATAAGATAAAAATGTCAAAGGTGGTCCGATACGAACGTCTTCCTCCTTCAGAGTGCTGAGCATCTTTAGAATGAGTTGTCACCTCGGTGGATTTGGGTGAAAAGAGGAGAAATTACTGGGAGGCCATAACCGCGTTTCCAAAAAATAAATGTTGACCTGATATATGGTGGTGAGAATCAGACTCAAATTGAGGTGGCTTTGAAAAGCCATGGTTACATTACTTTTGATTATTTTTTTGCTTTAAATACTATAGGTGCCCATTCACAGAGAGTAAAATATTGATAGCAAGTGCATCACTTAGAACATTAGAACATTTGAACACTCGAGACGAGAACAGGCCATTCAGCCCAACAAAGCTCGCCAGTCCTATCCACTTATTTCTTCCAAAAAAACATCAAGTCGAGTTTTGAAAGTCCCCAGCGTCTTACTGTCTACCACACTACTTGGTCACTTATTCAAAGTGTCTATCGTTCTTTGTGTAAAGAAAAACTTCCTAATGTTTGTGTGAAATTTACCCTTAAGTTTCCAACTGTGTCCCCATGTTCTTGATGAACTCATCTTAATACATAATTCGCCTGCCACCTCACTCACTCACTCACTCACGTCTGTCCGAAGCCGAATGTGCAGTCGCCTTCTGCGCAGCTGCCCGAAAAACCTTACGAGACCGACATCCAACCCCAACATCGCGGCAGGCGAAGCATTTATGGCCGCAAAAATTCAAAGAGAAAGGTGACTTCAATTAAAGCTGTAGAGGCCTGAAAGGCGATTTTCACTACAGCTTGAGGCCTAATTACGCATTCTGATTCAATTACGCATTCATTCAATACACCTATATCAGGTTTGTGGTGCTTATACTTATTACTATTTCATATTGTACTGGAACATTCATCATTCAATATTATACTATAGGCCTGGAAAATTCATCAACTAACAGTACAAGCCTGTACAGTAATGAGTACAGCGGACTACAATCATTACAAAACAACTTCTTCATTACTTATCATTTCTTCTTCATACACTGCTGATACAAACTCTTGCCCGTGTCATCTTACATTGTCGAAACAGGCTCTTTGTCTAGTTTTAAAATAACAGTCTCAATCCACTGTACTAATTCCCTTCATCGTTTTAAACACTTCAATGTCACCTCTTAATCTTCTTTTGTCTTAAACTGTAAAGGCTCAGCTCTTTTAATCTTTCCTCATAATTCAACCCCTGTAGCCCTGGAATCAGCCTCGTCGCTCTTCTCTAGACACTTCCAAAACTTAATATGTATAATCAATACACTGGTAACTTAAGAAGCGGTAAACTCACTAGTGTCAAGATTCTTTCCTCCCATTATAATGTTTGGTGTTTAAATTGTCTCAAGGCATTAAAAGAAAATAAGAGCAGGTTGTGGTCGGGACAGAAGAAGAGCAAAGAATGCTAACAGATGTGGAGCCAACTGACCCTTTGAGAACTTTTACTTTTCAGTTGCTTTGACTGTGACAGTCCAACCTTAATCCTGCATCTCGGCTATCTGCATTTTCTGAAAAAATATGTAGCTTAAGAAAATGTTTACTGCTCTGAATTAAAATGTGATTAAATATATGTTTTAAAAATGTCTGTTGTTGTAGAGATGCGTGTTCCATGTTCTACTTCATCTATTTAAACACTTCTGCTTTTTTGCATTACTCTCAATTATATGAGAAACAGCAATACAATAAAGGGGGCCCAGAATGTGAAGAGACTAACAGGAAATAATCCCAAAGACTCTTATCTTCTATTTGGGGTCTCATAAAAATATTCACAACCCATTTGAAGCAATTAAAGAAGCAAAAAAAAAATAAAAAATAAAAATCCTCACTGGCTCATACTTGGTAAAGCGCAATCCATGTTCAACATTTTATTGTTTGTTCATTTTCCTTCTTGTCTCTGTGATCAGATTTTTTATCACATTTTTTTAAAAAGTCCTCATTCATAACAATCAATATAAATCAGGTATAGCAAACAAGAGAATTAAAACAAATGCCTCTCCACAACTCTCCCACCCGTACTGCTCTGTAAAAGAGATCTGGGGGACCAAAAATCAGACTGCGGGTTTTCGTTTCAGACACTTTCAACTGTTAACCAATTACTGCTGCTGGAATACACTTTTGCCTAATTTTAATTGTGTCGGTTGCTAGTGTTTTAAAAAATTGCATTTTGTAATTAACTAGCACCTAACTTATGTAAAAAAAATATAAGATGCTAAAAACTGTGTGTCTGTCATGCAATTACTCTTGAACTACTGGGGCTAGAACCTTGATCGAATGGTTATGACGTGATATGTCCTGGAAATTCGAAAATTTTTAGGTAGCGGCAAAATGATTGAGAAACCAAGTGATAACCACAATATTGGCAGAAAGAAAAAGAACAGCAGTGACAGGCAGACGGCAGTTTATGGGACTTGAGGACTCTGAGCAACACTGGCGCACCATAAGGAACAGGCCTTTCTGCTATTCTCTTCCCTGTGCACACCTCTGACTACAAATATCACACTTTTTTGATATATAGTTACACTTACTCAATGGAAAGAGCTTGTGCCTTCCTACTATCACAATTATGCGTCTCAGCTCAGATGGGTACCTGAAAGACCAATGGGTGAAATGAGACCAGGGCCATTTGAACTCATCTTTTTTGGTGCCTTTACATTTTATTTTTTTTTACCCTTTTATGTCTTACCCTTCTTGAGTCTCAGCAATAAAACAAATGGGGCCAGACTAGCTTTGGTCATTTTCAGAAGGCATCCATGTCACCACTGCTTTGCCAATGTGTGCCTACCTATTGTACTGGTATGATTTTGTTATATTCAGTGGATGAGCACACATATTCACCACAACTCAAAGCATCTCACACAGAGGTATTCAGAGTTATCAATTAGATAATAAATTAAGGGGTCAGCTCAGAGATATGCAGGTAGATGAGCCTGTGGTGTCCTAGATGATAGACTCTCTGTCAGGCAGACCACCATCTGTGAGACTCAAGGACTGTAAGCCAAACTGGAGCACCACAAGGAACAGGCCTGCCTGCTTCTGTCTGTACACATTTGACTAGAAATAGAACAGCAGGTCAGGTCCCTTGTAGAAATTCTCAGCTCATTCTGCACTTACGTGATGTATTGTTAAAGGGGGATGAGACAGAGGAGAGGAATCAGGGGAAGAACTTTGAGATTCGTCTGCAACTTAACATCAGCAAAAGCAAGGAACTGGTTAGTGACTTTCACGCCTCTATGTCCTGACACTATTCAGGTAGTGGATATATTGGTGGTCCATTCTTCAGGTATTTGGGGGTCCACATTATTGACAGTTTGGAGTGGTTTCATAACACAAAGGAAACTAGAAAAAAAGGGCAGAGCAGACTTTTCTTCCTTAGGTGACTGAGTTCCTTCAATGTGGGAAGTGACATACTTCACATCTTCTATAACTCTATGATGGCCAGTGTGCTGGGCTGGTAACATCACTTTAAGAGAGGACCACCGAATGAACAAGCTAATTAAAAGGGCAGACTCAGCTACGGGACACACTCTGGACCTCCTGGAGGGAGTAGCAAGGGAGAGAATTAAAACAAAACTGTGTGCCATTATGAACAATGCTCGGCATCCTCTCTGTGACACACCAACACTGAGGACTTTCAGCCAATGAATTCTTCAGCAGAAAGGTGTCATGAAACACAACTTGGGGTCTTTTATACCAACAGCAATATGCTGTATAGCACCTCACTGGGACTGGGATTACCAAGTGAGAACTTTTCTTCCCTTTTCATTTTCTTCCTTTATAATTTTAATAATAATTTTTTGCATTTATATAGCGCTTTTCTCACTACTCAAAGCGCTCAGCAATTGCAGGTTAAGGGCCTTGCTTAAGGGCCCAACAGAGCAGAGTCCTTATTGGCATTTACGGGATTCGAACCGGCAACCTTCCGATTGCCAGTGCAGATCCCTATCCTCAGAGTCATTTATAGTCATTCTGGTGTGTGTTCAGACCAGAATGTGCGTGTTCATTTTTTATTTATCTACTTATTTATGTATTCATTTATATAAAGAGCTTCTATAAAATCAAATTAAGCCATATTTCCCCTAGGAACAAATAAAGTTCTATCTATCTATTATTATATAGTGCCTTTCATATCTATCCACTTATTATATAGTGCCTTTCTTATCTATCTATCAGCATTTGCTGAGCATGAGGCACATCGCCAGTAGCAATTAAATGATGAGGAATGAGAAGGAATAAGAAGACAAGATGCTGAAACACACTTGGTGAGTTTACATGTACACACAGAACCAGGATAAGGTAAGTAACCTGGTTAATGCAGAATCCTGGTTTCTTAAAAACCTCAGTTTACATGCACAAGTACCCTTCTGGAGTTCTCCTTAGGCAAAACTCACCAACGTTATTAAACTGTGCAAAACAACAGTTGAAATTTTCACTGTGAGGTTTTGAAAGGTCCCACATTAGTACTTTTCATTATTCACGTTTCGCTATTTTCACTTTTTATATTCTCTTTGAACAAGCTATTTTGATACATCAGATTTGAAGTGATACAAAGAAGCCCTCTTCTGTTAGGGCTTCATCACAGTTAGTGAACTGAGGATATGTAATGGGCTAGAATTCAGTGTTTTAAAGATTTCCTGGAAAATTCTGCAATAGGTTATTCATGGCTCTCTACAGGACATAAATGTTTACCTGTCTTACAAAAGAGTCACCTGCTTTTAGTAATCAGACTACTTTTATTAGTATTTCATCCACCTACCATATAATGATCTGCCCGTTTCCTTTGAAAATTAACGAGTTCTGGGGACTTTGGTTTCTAATCAGGTATTTCTTGATAGCTGACAACAATACTATTGTTGAACCAAAGTAAATGTGTTTACACTATTGTTCCGCTAAGGAAATTGGCTTGCGCCATTGTTTAACTGATCGTCATGTTGATCCATGCAGACATTGAAGCATTTATATATTTGTGGTTAAATGAGAATAAAGTAGAACAGAAAGTATCGTCTGCGACTCGTGACTGTCACCTGCTACTTTTATGCTTTTTCACCATATCGCTGTGGCTACACCATGTAGCAACAGTGGCTTCTACCTGGCCCAGGTTCCCCTAGGCCTGAGTCCGGTAACAGATCCACTAGGGCAAGTAAGGAGATAAGGGTTTTTGGTGCAAAAAGTGTTATGTTTTATTTCAAACATTAAAGTTCACAAAGTGCAGTGATAAATTAATGATATATAATTAAATATAGTCAGAAAAAAAAGTATAGTGGGATGCATAATATACCGTTAAAACTAAGAATGACCAGAATCCTAACTCCTCCCACTAGGGCAACACAAATCACAGGACTCATTCTATAAATGAGTGGAATGTCTCGGTACCTGGATGTGCCACTTTGAGCCACTGCTCTACTCCCAGGCTAATCTCCTGCATATGGAAAAGTCATCTTGGATAAAGAAGCATTGGATTCATAAGATGGAGGATTCTCTCGTCAGATTGGATGGCCAGCACAGACTCCACTGTATACATCTGTTTATGTTTAGTCAGTTTCTACCTTCTTCTTTGTATTTTAATCTGTATTTTTATGTCTACAAATTCTGTATTTAGTAATTATTATAATCTATACTTGATTTTTAACTGAAAATTGTTCACATTGTTGTAATTGTACTGTATAAATGAGGCCATGTCAAATCTATTGCCTCACTTCAGCAAAAACATAAAAAACTTCAAAATTGCTACATTTACTATCATCGTTCTCTTCCCAAGCAATCCTCACATCATCCATTTGACTGAGCTCCCTCTCTCCATGCACCCTCATTCTTTCATCTATTCTTTTCTTCAATAATCACGCATGCATGCAGGCAACCTTCCCACCAACAGCTGCCATTATCAGTCTCCCCATTGCCGCACCTCCATTCTAGAGCGCCTAAGTTTGGTTTACACTTGCCGCGTTCGCACTGGGCGCGAGGACTGACATCAGATCGGAAGACACGCCTCCGCGTGTGGCCTGCCATGCACTTTTTACGTTGTGCGCCGTGTGTGGAAATTTTTCTAGGTACGCAGCACAACGCAGTGCAGCGCGATGTGCCGACTGTGTTTCTAAAATGGTGAATTTCAGAGAGAGGCTGATCACGTGGGAGCTGAATGATGAACGAAGGGCTGAATATGAGGCCACAGGTCATCATAACACAAGGAAGACATGAAAAAATATCTGAAATGCATCAGCTCATCACATAGGTCCCCATACAATGAGGATATTATACTCACACCTTCATTCATTGCTTTTGGTCAATATGACTAGCGATTCACCTTCTCCTTCTCTTCCTCTTAAAGCCAGTAATAGCAGGCACAACTTCTTTCATAAGCAGAGTCTCGCATACATTTCCTGTGATATTGTTCTGCAACACTTTCACTTGTAGCAGTGCTACTAGTAGTTAAAACTGCATCTCCCAGCAGTCCCTGCAGGGGATATTGGGGTCAAAGGTGGTCAGAGGGTTTAAAAGGAGGGCAGGTGTCCAAAAGGAGAAAAAGTGTGTTTTTTTTTGTTTTTTTTTTGTTGTTGAATTTTGTGTTTCGTTTACCTGTTGGACTGCCTTCTGTCATTTAAGCCATATGTAGTCGCTGTGTCCTGGATTGTATTCGTTGTTGGGGTCTAGATCATCTATCTACCTGTGTGCTGAGGACTGATTGTGGATTCACGGTTTTCCCACAAGTAAAGGAGCGCTCCTGAACCATCTATCCATTTTCGCCCTTACAGTGTCTACCGGTAGGACTGTTTTTTCATTCCCTTACAACATACAGATCTCTGGACTTACTCACGTCATCACTCATTACATCCGGTGTGGTATTCCATGGACTTTGCTGTGTGGAGTTGTGTTTAGATAGATAGATAGATACTTTATTAATCCCAAAGGGAAATTCACATTCTCAAGCAGCAGCATACTGATACAATAAAAAAAAAAACAATATTAAATTAAAGATTGATAATAATGCAGGTAAAGACAGAGAATAACTTTTTATAATGTTAACATTTACCCCCCCGGGTGGAATTGAAGAGTCGCATAGTTTGGGGGGAGGAACGATCTTCTCAGTCTTGGAGCAGGACGGTGACAGTAGTCTGTTGCTGAAGCTGCTCCTCTGTCTGGAGATGACACTGTTTAGTGGATGCAGTGGATTCTCCATGATTGACAGGAGTCTGCTCAGCGCCCGTCGCTCTGCCACAGACGTTGAACTGTCCAGCTCCATGCCAACAATAGAGCCTGCCTTCCTCACCATTTTGTCCAGGTGTGAGGTGTCCCTCTTCTTTATGCTGCCTCCCCAGCACACCACCGCGTAGAAGAGGGCGCTCGCCACAACCGTCTGATAGAACATCTGCAGCATCTTATTGCAGATGTTGAAGGACGCCAGCCTTCTAAGGAAGTATAACCAGCTCTGTCCTTTCTTACACAGAGCATCAGTATTGGCAGTCCAGTCCAATTTATCATCCAGCTGCACTCTCAGGTATTTATAGGTCTGCACCATCTGCACACAGTCACCTCTGATGATCACGGGGTCCATGAAGGGTCTGGGCCTCCTAAAATCCACCACCAGCTCCTTGGTTTTGCTGGTGTGCAGGTGTAGGTGGTTTGAGTCACACCATTTAACATAGTCATTGATTAGGTCCCTATACTCCTCCTCCTGCCCACTCCTGATGCAGTCCATGACAGCAGTGTCGTCAGTGAACTTTTGCACGTGGCAGGACTCCGAGTTGTATTGGAAGTCCGATGTATACAGGCTGAACAGGACCGGAGAAAGTACAGTCCCCTGTGGCACTCCTGTGTTGCTCACCACAATGTCAGACGTGCAGTTCCCAAGACGCACATACTGAGGTCTGTCTTTAAGATAGTCCACGATCCATGCCACCAGGTATGAATATACTCCCATCTTTGTCAGCTTGTCCCTAAGGAGCAGAGGTTGGATGGTGTTGAAGGCGCAATGTAATTAATGTAATATCGCAGAGGGGTACTGGGGTGGTATTATTTAATTTCATTATATTCTTTGTTAGTTCCCAGTGTGCTTTATTTTGTCTCTGTGAGTGTGTGTGGGTCGAGCCAAGGCTGGGAGCGTCCCTGGGATCCTCTATAAAAATAAATAAATCACCGCTACACACTTATTGACTAGGAGAATATCAAAACGCCGATCAAACGGGCCATAACAAGTTGAATAGGTTTCGGTTGCCTATCACCCATACGCATTAGGGTGCGATGTGCTCGGTGGCTTGATACAGTAAGTGTAAATCAGATCTTAAAATGTGAATTAAAACCCAAACTTTGCGAGAAAAGAGCAGATCATGTGGGACCTTGCTATAAATGGCAATTTATAAGAAACTAGCCACATCATTCACACTGTGAAGGTCCCACATGAGTACGTTTCACGATTAAAATGGAGCGAAATGCAACTACACTCTATGAACGTGCTATTTTGATAACACAGAGATTTGCCCTGAGCTTACGTCAGGTATGAAGTGATACAAAGAGGCCCTCTCCAGTCATAAAAATGTATTATTTCAATTTCAGTTCATTTGAATTCAGTTTATTTTCTAATATACCTTTCAGTACCTGTGGTTGATTGTCTGACTAGAGCACAAATATCAAAAGTGCGCAGTGCAGGGTGCACCAGCATAGTTAAGCAAACACAAATTACTAAACAAAAGAATGGAAAGTGATAATTACAATAAATATTACATAAACAATGGCATTTTGATACTGACATCTGTTTGTCATAACAAAATATTAGAATGGCTTGTAGCCAAATTCCTGCACTTGGATGAGTACCAGCATACCTATAGGGAAAAAAAGACATATGGAGAATGCCAGGTCCTTAGAGCGTTATGACATTCTTAAACACAGAAACTCACCAAACTTGTATAACCGTATCGTCTTAATTAACATTTTGCTTCATGCTTAATACCGTTATTCCCCTTGAGCTTTTTGACAACCTGGTAGGTGTGAGTTTAAACTAGTCTTTATGTTATTCGCTACTGGGTTTCTTACTAACAAGAAGCAGGTAGAGATGGTGAAGATCACCTGTCTATGTCCATCCATCTTTTGTATGAGTACCATACAGGGTTATTTTTACCCTATAACTTTACTTAAGTCAGCCACAACATTAAAACCCCCGATAGGTGAAGTGAATGACATCGGTTATCTTGTTACACCTGTCAAGGGGGGGGGGGGGGGATTATATCAGTCAGCAAAAGAACCATACAATACAATAAAGTTTATTTTTGTATAGCCCAAAATCACACAATGGGCTTTAACAGGCCCTGCCTCTTGACAGCTCCCCAGCCTTGACTCTCTAAGAAGACAAGGAAAAACTCCCAAAAAAAACTAGTAGGGAAAAAATGGAAGAAACCTTGGGAAAGGCAGTTCAAAGAGAGACCCCTTTCCAGGTAGGTTGGGCGTGCAGTGGGTGTCAAAAGGAGGAGGTCAATAAAATACAATGCAGTACACAGAACAGAACAAATCCTCAATAAAAAATTAAAGATTTTTTAGAAGTACAGAGCAGAATTTAACAGTAGATGATATCACATAAGATTTTGATAATTTTAGACTCCTGGATACCTCATCCATCAAGCTGCCTCCCCCATTTGGCCATTCCACGGCTGAAACAGTGTTAGGCCAGCCAATCCGATGAAAGGACCCCTCTTTCTCACGATTCCTGCGATCCTCCATCAGGGATGACTTTATCTTAGGCAGGTGGGCCGTGGCACCAAGTGCCACATTTGAGTACCGAGAAGAGAAACAGAATAGGTGAGGGTTAGTATCCAATTCTAACTATCATGTTACTTATGTTTTAGTGCTGATGACTAACAACAGAGATGCAGTATGTACAGTTAATCACCATCAGTTCCATCAGCAGGAAAAATGGGGAAGCATAAGAATATGAGCAACTTTGACAAGGGCCACATTGTGATGGCTAGACGACTGGGTCAGAGCAAGGTCTTGTAGGATGTTTCCAGTAATGAACCTACCAAAAGTGGTCCAAAGAAAGACAACTGGCGAACCAGCATGCTAGCCCACCTGGTCCGATACCACAAAGAGCTACTGTAGCATTAATTTTGTTGAAAAATGTAGTCCTGGCCATGACAGCAAGGTGTCAGAACACACGGTGCATATGGAGCTGTCTATGCTGACTTCTGTTTACTGCTGAAAGCACCTACAGCAGGCATGTGAGCATCAGTACTGGACCATGAATCAATGGAAGAAGGTAGCCTGGTCTGATGAATCATATTGCATGCATGTGCATCGTTTACCTGGTGAAGAGGTAGCAGCAGGAGGCCCAGAAGACAAGCCGGCAAATGCAGTGTTATGCTCTGGGCAACGTTCTGCTGAGAAACCTTGGGATTTGTCATTCATGTGGATGTTACTTTGACACATACCACCTATCTAAAGATTGTTGCAGACCATATCTTGATGGCAGTGACCTCTTTCAGTAGTAAAATACACTCTACCACAAAAATTGTTCAGGAATGATGTAAGGAACATGACAAAGAGGTCAAGGTGTTGGGTTGGCCCCCAAATTCCTCAGATCTCAATCCAATCGAGCATCTGTTGGAAAAAACCAAGTCTGATCTGTGGAGGTCCTACTTTGCAACTTACAGGACTTAAATGATCTGCTATTGATGTCTTATTGCAAGATAGCACAGGACACCTTCAAAGATCTTGTGGAGTTCATGTCTCTACGGGTCACAGCCATTTTGGTGGCATGAGGCGGAGCTACAACAATACCAGGCAGGTGGTTTTAATGATGTGCCTAACTGGTGGATTTGTTGTACACAAACTACTACATTTTGCAGGTGGATTCCTTAAGGATTGTCAGATTTTCTGATGACGCCGCTCTTGTGGGTTTCATCACAAGCAAAGAACACACACCGGTCAAATCATTGCAAGAATGTAAATTCGAACTGTTGTTCCACCCTTCTTAAAAAAACAGATTTGGCACCTTCTGACTTAGTTCTAAACTGGCAATCCTAAGACTTCACGAACAGAATACAGAGGCCACACTGCAAGAACATGATGGCCAGATTACAGTTTGAGAAAAAGGACTTCAAAGAAGCCTGCAGAATTCTGGAAAAAGGTCTTGTGGACAGACGAGACAAAGATGAACCCATTCAGAAAGAGGGCAAGAGCAAAGTGTGGAGACTAAAAAGGAACTGCCCAAGATCCAAAGCAGACCATCTCATCTGTTTAACATGGTGCTGGTGGTGTTATGGTTTGGGCATAAACAAGGTATGATCAATAAGTACGGTGAAAGTTGATGCAGAGCACCATCCAAGAGCAACGCAAAACAATTCAATGCAGGTTCTGACATGTCCATCCTAGAGCCTAGCTTGTGAGAAGTTTCAAATTGTTTGATACTGTCAGTCGTTTGTGAGCCACTGTTGAGTTTAAGTGTGTTTTCCAAGCTTGTCGTTAATAACGGATATAGAGCAACGCATTAACATGAAATTTTGTTTCAAATTGCAGAAAGCTCAGGAAACCCATCAGATGTTAAAAATCGGTTTATGGAGACACTGCACCAACAATTAAGACTGTTTACAAGTGGTTTGATTGATTTCGTAATGGATATGACTCAGTTGAAGACGAGAAAAGATCAGGACGTCCTTCAACATCAATAACTGAGGAAAATCTTGAAACAGTTTCTCCAGGTCCATAAAGACACACAATGCAACTCCTTCTCTATACTTCTCCATCAATACCCTCAGAGCAAACATTGCATCTGTGGTGCTCTTTCTTGGCATGAAACCACACTGCTGCTCACTAATCATCACCTCACTTCTTAACCTAGCTTCCACTACTCTTTCCCATAACTTCATGCTGTGGCTCATCAATTTTATTCCCCTGTAGTTACTGCAGTCCTGCAAATCCCCCTTATTCTTAAATATTGGCACCAGTACACTTCTTCTCCACTCCTCTGGCATCCTCTCACTTTCAAAGATTCCATTAAACAATCTGGTTAAAAACTCCACTGCCATCTCTCCTAAACACCTCCACAGGTATGTCATCCGACTGCAATGAACTTTTTAAAAAGGGTTTCTTAGGGTTCACTTACTTTTTCCAACCTTCAGTTTCATAGTTTGAGTGATTTTTTCAATATGGTCAAAAATTCTCTGAAAATCTGCGTATCTTTAGTTGTAACTAGAGTGTTTGTTCATTATTGTGACCGACATGAAGATATGACCATGTTTTATATTGAAAATAGACATAAATATAGATAATTCCTAGGGGTTCACATACTTTTTACTTTGACTGTATAAGGCACTCCATTATTTTCAGCCAAGCCATACGATACAATCGTATTTGCTCAGACCCGACAGACTGGGATAAACAACTGCAGGAGCTCAGACAAGACTTCATCAGACAAGGATAAACCCCCAAAACAGACACTCAAATAAGAAGAGCTACTGCCATACCCAGAGACCACCTTCTGGAATAAAAAAAAACAAGACAACAAGAACCGCACCCCCCTTGTTGTCACCTATAACCCACATCTTGAAGCACTTCGAAAAATTATAAAAGAACTTCAGCTAATGCTACACAATGACGAAACACTGAAAAATATATTTCCTGGACCTCCCCTCCTGGCATACAGACAACCACCAAACCTTCAGCAACTAATTGTCCGAAGCTCCCTAAGTGAACCAACAGAAAATGGCACAACTCCCCGCCTAAAGAAAAGATATAAAACATGTGTTCTCGTTTATAATACAGACTGTGTAATTACCGTATTTTGCGCACTATAAGGCGCACTTAAAAGCCTTTAATTTTCTCAAAAATCCACGGTGTGCCTTTAAATTCGGTGCGCCTTGTGTGTGCACCGAGTTCCAAAATCTGTAAAAATGTTGTTGTGCATTTTAGTAAGCGCTCCGCTTGATTGACTGTCGGACCATTTCCTGCCGACATAGGGATGTAGTAATACGTACACTACGTACGCTGGCAGCGATAAACCAATTGCAGAACATTACCTAAAGCCATGTACAGATGTACGCTTACCTCCGCCACGCCTACGGCAGGTAGGTAGGTATATTGTACTACTGGTGCGCTGCGAAACAACATTTGTTTGGCTAAGGACCCTGAAAATGGCATCAGAGAAGAGACATGCTAATGATGCACAATTCAAACTAGAGGCTATCAGTTACGCGGTTGTAAATGGGAATAGAGCAGCAGCGAGAGAATTCAAAATCAATGAATCTATGGTTCAGAAGTGGAGGAAGCAGGAGAATGAATTGCGCCAAGTTAAAAGGACAAAACAGAGTTTCCGCGGGAACAAGGCGAGGTGGCCAGAGTTGGAAGACCAACTTGAACAATGGATTCTTGAACAAAGAGCAGCCGGGAGAAGCGTCTCTACAGTCACCATTCGACTGAAGGCAATAACGATAGCACAAGACATGAAGCTCGAACACTTTCAAGGAGGTCCGTCTTGGTGCTTTCGTTTTATGAAAAGGCGCCATCTCGCCATCCATGCACGAACTACCGTGGCGCAGCAACTGCCAGCGGATTACAAAGAAAAGCTGACCATCTTCCGCACCTACTGCAGCAACAAGATTACCGACAAAAAAATCCAGCCTAACCACATCACCAACATGGACGAGGTCCCTCTCACTTTTGACATCCCTGTGAACCATACTGTGAAGAAAAAGGGGACCAGCACGGTATCCATACGCATCACGGGGCATGAGAAGTCGGCTTTCACTGTTGTTCTTGGTTGCCACGGTAATGAACAGAAACTACCACCTATGGTCATTTTTAAGAGGAAGACGCTGCCAAAAAGAAAAGTTTCCAGCCGGAGTCATCGTTAAGGCCAATCCAAAGGGCTGGATGGACGAGGAGAAAATGAGAGAGTGGCTGAGAGAGGTGTATGTGAAGAGACCGGGCGGGTTTTTCCATGCATCACCGTCTTTGTTGATCTGCAACTCCATGCGTGCCCATATCACCACTACTGTGAAAAAACAAGTGAAGCAAATGAATACGGAGCTTGCCATCATTCCGGGAGGATTAACAAAAGAACTCCAACCGCTGGACATCGGTGTAAACAGGGCGTTCAAAGTGAACTCCCTACTTCCCAATCCTGATTAAGCAGATTTGACAATATTTATAGTTACACACTGCGATGGACTAGCACTTTCTGCAGGACTGTCTCCTGCCTTGTGTCCAATGTCATGGGAATAGACACCAGCCCCTAACATTAAATTGGACTAAGCATGAGAAAGTTATGCAATGTTTTACTTTTTTCATTATAATAGCAACAAGTGTAACCTTTTACATCTTTTAATAGTGATGTGAATAGAACATTTCTAATTATTAAACTCTTAACGGGACCAATTTAAGATGCATGACAAAGAAAGATACACAATTAGATTATACAGAGAAAAACATCACATGAAGGTTTGAGAATAATTTACACATGTAGCAAATTTCAGGATTGCTGTCCTGTTCTGATATTTTCTGAGGTACTACTGTTTTAAGTTTATAAAAATGATTTACATTAAACATTAGAACAATCTGGAAGAGAACAGGCCATTCAGCCCAAGAAAGCTCGCTAATCCAATTTACTTATTGTACTTCTTCTGAAATAACATCAAGTAGAGTTTTGAAGGTTCCTAAAGTCTTACTATCTACCACACTTCTTGGTCACTTTTTCCATGTGTCTATAGGTTTCTGTGTGAAGAAAAACTTACTGATGTTTGTGCGAAATGTACCCTTATCAAGCTTCCAACCGTGTCTCCGTGTTCTTGTTGAACACATTTTAAAGTCACAGTCTTGATCCAGTGGACTAATTCACTTCATAGCTTTTTTATGAATATAGACACTAGTTACAGCAATATGGAAGAAAACCCCAATTACTCTGTGAGCCTTTTCTTTAGAACTTTAGAAAAATTGTGATGGGGACAAGCCATTCAGCTCAACTAGCTTGTCCTTCCTAGTCACCTAGATTTGTCCAAAATAACATCCAGTCAATATTTAAAGGGTCTTAAAGACCAACTCACCACCACGCTACTTGGTACAGTGGAACCTCGGTTAACGACCATAATTCGTTACAAAACTCTGGTCGTAAACCGATTTGGTCATGAACCAAAGCAATTTCCCCCATAGGATTGTATGTAAATACAATTAATCCGTTCCAGGCCATCTGAACTGTATGTAAATATATATATTTAAGCACATATATATGTTTAAACCATAGAATGCACAGCATAATAGTAAACTAAATGTAAAAACATTGAATAACACTGAGAAAACCTTGAACAACAGAGAAAACTAACACTGCAATAATTTGCGCTATAGCACTACCAACCGCTGGCTAAAACACTTTTTTTTAATGAGTTTTAAGCACAGGGAAAAAAATGAACATTTGAAAAAATCTAATTTAATAAACCACCAAGAAAAGTAACATTGCAACAATGCACGCTATGAACCGATCGCTGTAAACAGAAGTGAAAACAAAAACAAGCCCAGAGCATTCTTTAACAGCCTTCTCTACCTTACACGTCCAGCTCTCTATCGCGGTGCCTGTGTGTGTGTGTGTGTGTGCAACTCTCTCTCGCTGCCTGTGGGTGTACATCTGTCTGTCTCTCGCGTTGCCTCTGTGTGTGTGTGTCCCGCTCTGTCTCTTGCTCGCTGCACAGGAAATGCACAGGGAGAGACTGAACACGTACAAACCGAAAGGGAAACTGGCTTGTTTGTATACCGAGTGTGTGGTCGTGAACCGAGGCAAAAGTTTGGCAAACTTTTTGGTCGTAAACCGATTTGTACATGTACCGAGATGTTCGTGAACCGAGGTTCCACTGTAATTGGTAAGAGATCTGTGCAGTGGAAGTGAAACAAGGTTAGAAAACAATTATAGATAAAGACAGCTCTTACAAATATCAGAAAAAAAGCCAGTAGCTAAAGGAAAATTCAGGTTCTACTAACTAATACTTGTACTAAGTGGGCAATGCGCTAGTAAGTATAACATATTTCATACAGCTAAAACCAGAGAAAATCTGTTGTCAAGATTTGAAATACATTAATAATTTAAATTCTTAGTATTGTAATAGATCAGGAAAAAGCAGAGGAATTGCTATAAAAAAAACAAAAAAAAACTGTACAATGGTGTTGCATTAAAAAAATATATTAATGGGCCAAACCCCGTAATGGTACATCGACTATTACATTTCACCAACAGGAAACTAGGAACAATTAATTTCAGTGACTGTATGCAAACAGCTACTCATGAATTGATCCCGTAGTGCTGGACTCTTTTAAAGAACAGAAAAAAAAAAAAAACCCCATCCATCCATCCAATATCCAACCCCCTATATCCTAACTACAGGGTCACGGGGGGTCTGCTGGAGCCAATCCTAGCCAACACAGGGCGCAAGGCAGGAAACAAACCCCGGGCAGGGTGCCAGCCCACCGCAGGGTGCAAACACACACTAGGGACAATTTAGAATTGCCAATGCACCTAACCTGCATGGAATTTGCCTTTCAAACAGCTTCTGATGTGGTACTCTGAGAGGCTTATTATCAGATACACTTGACTTGAGCATTCATAGTATTCATCCTCTTTCTCTGTACGTTTAGCATTTGTTTGCTCAGAGGTTGATGTGCTTGCTGCTTCCTGAGCAGCTCTTTACTTCACCCTAGCGGCCCGCTGCTTCTCTTGTTTCGTCTGCATCTTTTTGCGTTAAAACTAAGTTAGTTTTTGTGTTGCAATTTCTTAGCACGTTTTGTTTAATTTTTCACTTAATCTGGCATTTAATTCTTCAATCTGCCTCAAGAATGATTAGCGAAAGTGATAGGGAATGAGAACGGCGCCCGTACGCATGCGCCACATGGCCGCCCTGCTGCCGAGAGTTGATTCTACAATAAAATAAAATACAAATAAAATGAGTAATAAAATCATCACCCCGAACGCGGATAGTAGACATCACGTAGTATATGTGTACCAAATTTCAAGTCAATAGGTGAAACGGTTTGCGAGCTACAGGCGATTTAAAATCCTGGACAGAAACGAACAGCCACGGTAGCATATTATAGAAGATTAGCAACTAGAATTAAAGGTTTGAGTCGCAGATTTGAGCATACTTGACTTTAACAAAGAAAACAATTGGATAAAATGAAGGGACATTTTAAACAGTAGATGACAAAAGAAAGGGAATCCCACAGCAATCACTGATGGGATTTTGTTTTTAAATTTGTGTGTTATATATGAAATATGCAACAACAACAACATTTCTATAGCACATTTTCATACAAATGATTTAGCTCAAAGTGCTTTGCAGGATGAAGAAAGAAAAAAGATTAAATAAAAAAAAAAATTAGGCAATACTAATCAACATCAAATAAAAAGTAAGGTCCGATGGCCAGGGAGGACAGAAAAAAAAAAAAAAAAAAAAAAAAAAACTCCAGACAGCTGGAGAAAAAAAAAGCTGCAGGGGCCCCGAGGCCATAAGACCACCCAGCCACCTCTAGGCATTCTACCGCACATTAATGACCTCAATAAGTCCTAATGGTTTTCAGGTTTCACATGGAAGAACTTTAAGATGATGGTCATGTGGAATTTTTGGCCTTTAATCCATCAATGTAGGGACCTCATGGTGCTTTGATCGGGTGATGGTGGCACAGGTCTTTTTCCGATTTTTCTGTGGTGGCGAACAGCAGAGAAAGTAGGGAATAGAATGGATTACGGAGCCACCATGAATGATAATGATAATTCAATGCATATACAGAACATCAGGATTACACTAAAATGAAGCTATGAGAAAGCCATGTTAAAATAACGAGTTTTTAGCAGTTTTTTTAAAGTCCTCCACTGTATTGGCCTGGCGAACTTCTATTGGTAAGCTATTCTAGATTTGAGGTGCATAACAGCAGAAGGCCACCTCATCACTTCTTTTAAGTTTAGCTCTTAGAATTATAAGCAAAATTTCTATACCATGTGAAAGAGCGTGCAAAAATATGGTGGACAGAAAAATTCTAGTGGATGCACTCTCTCCCCTCCTATTTAACATAGCATTTGATCCTCTGATAGACACACTGGGGAAAGAAGGGCAAGGTACATACCTAGGCTCCAAAAAGTTCACAACATTAGCCTTTGCAGATGACCTAGTTATATTAAGTAACTCATGGAATGGGATGTCTGAAAATCTTTAAGTATTAAGGAATTTTTGCAGAAACTCTGTCCTTAAAATACAATAAGCAAAATACAAAGGTTTCTTCTACACATGAAAGAAGAGAAAAATAACAAAAAAGTCAGGATTATGGCAAAATCGATGGAACAGACATTCAAAGGATTTCCTCAAAAACACCAGTTAAATATCTAGGGATATTAATTGAACCCCGTAAAAGGATAATATCAGAAAATATAGAAACTCAACTTACAAAGTGGATAACTAAAATCATGAAAGCCCCTCTCAAACAATTTCAAAAACTTGCCATATTAAACCAATTTGCTCTCCCCAAACTAATCTATGCATTGACAAACACAAAAATGAACATTAAATCTCCTTGAAAGACAAGACAAAGCATAAGAAGTACCGCCAAAGCTTCGCTACGCCTCCCTCAAAGTGCCACAAACGCCGTTCTTTACTCAAGTATCAAAGATGGAGGACTAAGTATTATTAAATTAGAAGCCATCATGCTAAACGCGATTACGATGCACTTAGGCAAAATAAAATGTCAGAAGACAACTCTAAAATCAGCAAATCATCTGAACATCAACCTACAAATCAAAGAATTGTGGAAGAGGTTAGGAGGAGAAACAGATGACCTTACAGACAACATGTTAAGTATGCCAAAGAGATACTTCCCAAGATATCCCCCCTAAAAATAAAAAAATTGGTGCAGAGAAGAATTTAATAAATGGGCCGGTCTTCCTGTTCAGGATAATGGAAAAGACCGGTTTATAAATGACAGAATAAGCAATGACTGGGTGGCTAATCATGAGGGTTTTAAACAAGGGCACTAGATAAGAGCAATTCAATTAAAAAGTAAACCTTCCTGACCAAAGACACTTTAATGAGAGGAAGAGAAAATAATATAAGATGTAGAAGGTGCAAATTTGAAAAAAGAAACTGTTTACCATATTCTGGGTCAATGCTCATATGTTCAAAAACAGAGGACAGGTAGGGAAGAACAAGAAACAAGAATGGGTAACTTTTTGGGAATCATCATTCTGTACAAACAAAGGAACTAATCTACAACCAGACCTCATTCTGTGGAAGAGGAACACTGCAAATATCCTTGACATGACAATACACTATGTATATAGCATGAAAGAAGCAAAACTAGCAAAATAAAAAAAAGATTCTAAATATAAACAAACAAAATCGCCCCACAACTTAAAAATCTACAATATAAGACATTACAAACTACAGGCATACCTATAAACTAGACACTTCACCAGAAAAGAAACACTTAACCAAATTCAGAATTCAACAAATAATCAACCACTAATATTATAGAAATAGAATAGAAACAACATGTACCTGAAAATAAAATAAGGTCTGACTTTAAATTTTATACTGTTTAGTGGTGCTTGGATATACTCTTCTGTTCTTGCTCCAATTAACACAAGAATCCATAAGTGCAACATCCAGCTGAGAACTGCTAAGTTGTCAGAGTGCACAAGTACAGTTCACATGTATAAAGTTTGTACATAAAAACACTCCGCTTACTGTATAGTGGTCACCCATCCATAGACTGCATTCTTGAAATGGAGAAAGAAAACCTGTAACATTCAAACTCAGATCTGGTCACTTATGCATTTGTACTCTTTCACAGTTGCCACAAGGTTTGTGTGCAGTCAAGTTGGTTGGCATAAAGCTTTGTGCTCAGGAACAGATGGCAGAAGTGTTGCCAAAGTGAATAGGACCCATGTAGATGCCAGGCCATTCGATCTGCTTTGGGATTTGAATGAAAAGATGGTCTACATTTGTGTCCATATTAAAAATCAGACTTGATGTGCTGTACTCGCTGCAGAGGAGGTGCTAAAGTGAAATATTTATATTTCTAGTTAATTCATGCAAGAGTAAGTGTGTTTTTGCTAAAAGGCTTTGTTTCATTTAGATACAAATAAACCTCCTTTGAACCTATAACTTTACATAGCTGCAAAGTACCTCCCAGGTCAGCCACAGTTAATCCTGGGGGCTGTTCACACTCAATGTCCACCTACAATGTCTTCTACATATTCAAAAATCTTTCTTGTGGCACAGAGACTAAAATTAAAGTACATTTGCAGTCCTGTCAGCCGACTTTCATCCTGGGATTAACGTTTACACCTTTATTGGGTTCAGGATGCTGCTAATGCCACTCTTGCCAGGTATTGGTTTAGGCTCGCCCCTTGTGGACTTTAAATTTGAGACCCCTGGCACATTCTCTCATAACACTGTCTTACGTCCACGAGAGACCAAACATCTTTGGGAGAAAACAAATGGCTTCTTCTAGTACTGTTACTGCTGCTTCTGTTGTGGAGTCAAGGCGAGTGCTCTTTAAGCATTTTAATCTCCTATTTCACTTTGTTGTTACCTTGCCATTTTTATTTTCAATTTATGGGTTTAATACTTGTTTCTGTTTCTCATTTTATTATTTCAGGAAACCAGTTAGGATTCCACATGTATGCCCTTACTGTGAGAAACCCCAGGCCACCCTTTCTGTCCACCTCAGAAGGATTTGCCTAAAGAACAGTTCCAATGATGAAACTGAGGAAGTTGTCAATGCTGCCAAAGAAACCACCCAATTCCTTCTCTGGCACAGAAGGATTGTTGATTTCAGAGACCTGCAAGGAAAAACTTGTAGTGAAGGGGAGCTGCGTCAGGTGATGGAATTCTTGAAGAGATCTGGACTTTACTTCCATAATATCCCACTGGCTTTTCATTCCTCAAAGTTAAGGGAGGTTGCATCTGCTCCAGCCTCTGCTGAACTGGAACAGCCTGCAACAGCTGGTACGGCTGTCTCTGCATCTACAGAGGGTCACAAGGAGGAAGATGTGGTGGATGACCCTTTCTAGCAACAGGGAGTACTTTTTAAACATGTACATTTTCATGATAAAACACATGCTGCACACAGCGGCCAATAACTGCCCTTGAATATATTAAATAATGCAGATTCATCTTTTTATATAAACAGTACAGAGGGACCAAAGTGGAGCAGTGAAGTCTGGAAGAAGATCGTGAGGCTGGGGCTTTACCAGAAACACAGCTCAGATCACCCTCGTACCCAGGACTTTGAAAGGTATCTGAAGGCCGATCACCAGATGAAAAACTGTAAGCAACCTTGCTGAGTGTATTTATCTATTACATTGATAAGGATAATATCACTTTTTCTCCCCTCTGTTTGCAGTGACACAACGGCTGCCGGTTCCTGTTTCACATGGATGAAAACGAGGTAATTATCAATGTCATCCATAACATTGAAAAGACAAGGGCATACTTTCTGAAGCTTCATCAGGCTGGGCTCATCTTTCAGATTTATGAATATGAAGAGTGTGAAACGGTTTACCATATTCCTCCTGTGCCAGACCAACTTCACCCTGCAGAACCTGGTGAAACAGCCAAATCAAGATGTACATGGACTATTTCAGTCACATGCAGAAGACCTTCTCCAAACAGGTTTTGAAGTAAACTGCAGCAAAGAGGTATGCCATTTTTTAATCTGTCACACATCCTCACTTTTCTGTTCATGAACTTATCATGCTCTGGTCATTTGAAGCTTAAAGATAACCGTGTGTTTTTCTTTCACCTGTTTAGATACCGACAGATGAATGCTGATCTGCCAACACCAAGAGAATGCCATCTCATTTTCAAGGTGTCAAAGAGAGACTTCCTGTCCGTCATCTCCAAACTTGTGTGATGAGCCAACATCCCAGGAGGAGCACCTACGGACTTTACTATTTAGAAGCAGTTATCATCCTGGGCCACCTTCAGAGACCTGGGGTAGTGAATAACATGACAGTAAGATTTCCTCTGTATTTCATGCATGCCCAAGCTGATCATTTATAGTGGCATATTGAGTGTAAATGTCATTCCTCTTTTCATCATTTCAGGTGTCAGAGTGGGTAAATCATAAGCAGGAGATCCTTAAAGTCGGCCAAGAAGACAAAAGATTTGCCATCACTGGGGTGAAGGAACACAACATCCACCCAACAGTTGGGCACTCTGGCACTAAGTTTACATACCTGCCCCTCCTCTTGATTAAGTGTGATCTAATGTGGACCTCTATGTACTGTCACAGACAGAAAGAGTACACAGCAGGGAACTCTGAGGTTGACAGTACAACTTGCTCATTGTGACTTATCCTTGCAGTGGCTTGATTTGTATTTCGAAAAAATAAGCCCCATCTATGTGAAGGAATGGCATCTCCTGGCTGAGGACGACCCTTCCAACAACAGGTTTTTTCTATCCACCACTGGTAATGCTATTTACAACCCCTCCAAAGATGTCAATCATTTACACCAAAAGTCCGTCATCAATAAGGCACCTTTTGTTGAAACTAATACAACTTTTGTTTAAATGAATATGGAAATATGTTTTTAACCATGTGCATACAGATACAAGACCAAGTAGATAAGCACCAGTGTGCCCAGGATGGTCCTGGAAACAGCAGCCATGAGATCCTGCAACGACATTGACAAGAGCACCATGGCTGACTACCTGGCCCACAGTAATACTACTGCAGAGAAGCATTACTGTCTTGCCCGGCCAGACACCATCGCCAGATGAAAGCTCATCATACAGACCCTGATGAGTGAGAGTAGCTTAGAGTGAGTTGAATTGAGAATTGTCCTCATTTTAAAACATACTTCCATATAATTCAATGTGTTTCTTTGGATTCTGTGTCTTAAATTGTTTTTGTTTTTCTTTATAGATGTGAGACGACCTCAGCCAGGAAAAGAGGGGCTGCTGCAGCCTTTAACGAAAAGTTGAACGAGCAACAGGCATTTAAAAATCTTGTTGCACAAATACACTAGATGGCGAAGTCCCCAAGAAGAACCAGAGGAATGTGCTCACTGGGATGCATGACAGGATGTGTTATGACTGTTGGAGAGCTGAGCAGGAAGCCCTTTGGTGCCAACACATTCTTTGCAGGTTTTCTTCTATTGTTCCCGTCCTTAAACTAGACTATTGGTTATGTCCACTACTTCATAAAGTAACATTTCTCTGTTTTTCAGCATATTTCTGCAGACAACAGCCTACCCTTCTCCACACAATTAAGAGGATTGCTCAGCAAGGGTGGACAACCAACATCCCTTCCTCTACCAAGATCCATGAGATGTGGAAGCCAGAAGGAACCATGGTGGACATACCACAAAACAAATACATTTGGCGGTATGTCTCCAGCAAGAAGTGGAAGGGACTGGTTGTCTGTGACAACATCCCAGAAAAAGGAAGAGGAGGTTACACCAGCCCAAGGTTCCAGAAGGGGAAGGTAGTCCGACTAACATGGGACCAACATCAGCCGCAAGGAAGGAGAAAGTAAATTGAAAGATGTGGAGGCTGGTGAAATGGGCTACCTTTTGTTTTGTAAGAATACTCAACGGGAGGCCTTCTGCATTGATGCCTAGACATTTCCATGTCCATTTCACCATGATATGGAAATGTTTTGGGCTGCAGGTTGGCTTGTTCTGATGAATGGTTGCAGATGACCAGTGTTTCCTCACAGACACTGGAGAGGGATCAAAGGATGTCATACTTTGTTTGTAGCTATGTCCTTCTTAGTAATAAAAATAAATGCTATTTGATTATGGGTTGAAGAAAACCTCATTCAAAGGGGAAGGAATTGACCTGGACTGGTTGTGACCGTTAAAAATCGGCGTGGGAAGCATGAAAAATAAAGGACTTATTTACTTTAATTATTACTATGTAGTTCTACCACACTGCCAGCAGTAGCATAAAATAAAAGGTTCATTCACATGCAAATCTGCTAATGTGGTCTACCTAAGCATAAGGTGCCCCAACACTGGAATATGTAGGGGAAACAGGTCAGACACTGCGCTAGCGAATGAACTCGCATGGATTTCATATTAAATCAGAACAGTATTGATCTTCTGGTGGCAGCACACTTTAACAGTAATGGCCACAGCATAAAGGATCCGAGAGTCACTGTGCTTATGGGTAATTTCAAGACCCAACAGGAGTGGAAAAAATGGGAATGGAATGGAATGGAATATAGATAGATAGATAGATAGATACTTTATTAATCCCAGGGGGAAATTCACATATTCCAGCAGCAAAAATATTAAAGAGTAATAAAAAAATGCAGGTAAAAAACAGACAATAACTTGAATAATGTTCAACGTTTACCCCCTCTGGTGGAATTGAAGAGTCGCATAGTTTGGGGGAGGAATGATCTTCTCAGTCTGTCAGTGGAGCAGGACAGTGACAGCAGTCTGTCGCTGAAACTGCTCCTCTGTCTGGAGATGACACTGTTTAATGGATGTAGTGGATTCTCCATAATTGATAGCAGCCTGCTGAGTGCCCGTTGCTCTGCTACGGATGTCAGTCCGTCCAGCTCTATGCCAACAATAGAGCCTGCCTTCCTCACCAGTTTGTCCAGGCGTGACGCATCCTTCTTAATGCTGCCTCCCCAGCACACCACTGCGTAGAAGAGGGCACTCGCCACAACCATCTGATAGAACATCTGCAGCATCTTACTGCAGATGTTGAAGGATGCCAGTCTTCTAAGGAAGTACAAACTTGTGCTTAAATTCAATACAGTACTAAAAATACAAAATGGTCTGAAAAGAGACAAACTTTTCTGACCAGATATGTGGACTAACAGACTGACTGACCAGCTGACTGAATCAGATGCTTCTCTTACAGGCAATGCACTTCAGTGTAGTACTATCAGAATGGAACTGTCAAAGGGATGATTGATGAAAATATGCTTTATAAATTATGAAACTTGACACACGGCTTCATTTTATAAACAATTAAAATTAAGTGAAATATACCCTTAATCTCGCATGTAATACAAAGCCAAGCATGTGTGTATCTTTCTAAAAAACAATATAAAATATTCACTTCTCATGCCTGTGTGCATCTTTTTAAATTTCATTGATTCAAAACAATTAAGAAAATACGCTAAAAACGCATACTTGCTGTTTGAAGCCTTAGCAATAAGATTCAGAGATGTTGCAGTAGTTCATTACACCCTGAGAAAGAAAAAACATTAACTGTAATGATTATAAAGTAATTACCTCACAATATCAAGGACTGTAGTTTGTATTAATCATGCTGCAGACAGCTATATGATTTATTACTTTTATATGATTTGTTCTTCATTTAGGTAGAAAAAGAATTCAGCTTGTGCACAGAATAACTTGCATTCTTTTATGAGAAAATGCTGACCTCTTGATACTAACAGAACACCCTGTGATATTATAAATCAGTTATGAGTTTCTGAATCCTTGCTTAAAACTATTTGAGCATATTTCTTAAAACTGATTGCCCCGATAACCTCTTTGCCTGAAAAAAGCAATGTACACATTCCAGTTCAGGGAGTCGCAAGCTATTAGCTTAGCTCAGATGGCGCAGCTGTTTTAATCGAATCTGCGCCTCCGGATTACAGTTTTACTCGTGCTGATCGCCAAGGAAAGAGAGGTGGAGGACTAGCAAACATTTACTCAAGCAGGTTAAAATGTAAAAATATTAGTTTTGGTAAATTCAAGTCTTTTGAATATCTCGCTATTATTATTCAGGGAGATTCTCACGTTCTAGTATTATCCGTGTATAGACCTCCAAAATTCAACGCGTCTTTCTTTGAGGAATTCTCTGACTTGATGTCAATCTTAATTACGAACTATGACACACTCTTAATAGTCGGCGACTTTAATTTTCATATAATAATCAATGTGACCAAAAAGTAAAAGAATTTATGAACCTCCTGGACTCTTGATTTGAGACAGCTCATTAATCAGCCTACACATAAAGCAGGTCATACGTGAGACTTAGTAATTACTAAAGGACTAAAAGTTGATATAAAGCAGGTCATTGATACAGGTCTATCAGCCCATTTTCTTCTACTCTTTAATATAGAAATGATAGAAAACACTCATGAGAAGCATATTGTTAAAAAACGCTTTGACTCATCAGCAGCTTTAAAACTTTCAAACCTTCTAACCAATCAGTCCGTTTATAGTGCCAACTATAATAGCGAGGAGAATGTAAATAGTAAGGTGGAAAGATTTAATACTAAAGTGAGGGCTGATGTTGACTTAGTTGCACCTGAAAAGACAGTTAAAAAAATCTTCTAGCATTGTTATACCATGGAAGACCCAAAGAGTGTCTGATTTAAAGAGAACATGCCGTAGAGCTGAGCGTAAATGGAGGAAAACTAAACTAACTATTGACTATGAAATATTAAAAGTTAAAACAGAATACAATAACACAGCCCATCTTGAGAGGCGCTGCTATTTCTCTAAGATTATAAATAACAATGCTAGTAATCCCAGAGTCTTATTTTCGACAATTGATCATCTGTTAAACCCAGGTAACTCAAAGGAATGCCTCCTAAGTACTTCCAGTAAAACCTGTGAGGCTATCGCTGTGTTTTTCAATCAAAAAATTAATGATATTAGAAATAACATAGTATATCTCCCCAACACTGAGGATCCTCCTAAACCCCAGTACCCCATAATAAACAAATTAAAGTCTTTCACTAGGATAGATTTACCTGATTTACATAAAATAATTTCTCAAATGAAACCCTCCACCTGTGCCCTTGACCCAATACCAACAAATTTTTTCAAAGAAGTATCGGGCGTGCTTAGTGATAATGTTCTTGACATAGTAAATTCGTCATTAGATACGGGGGTCTTCCCAGAGTGTCTTAAGACTGTGGTAGTTAAACCCCTACTTAAGAAAAATAATCTCGATCCCTCTGCTCTTGAAAATTATAGACCCATCTCTAACCTGCCTTTAAGTAAAACTCTAGAGAAGGCAGTCATTATACAGTTAAATGAGCACCTCAATAAACATGCTATTCTTGATAAATTTCAGTCAGGTTTTAGAACAAATCACAGCACAGAAACTGCACTCATTAAAGTAGTAAATGACTTGCGGGTAAATGCAGACAGAGGCCATTTATCTGTTCTCATCCTCTTAGATCTGAGTGCCGCATTTGACACCATTGATCATAATATTCTTAAGAATCGCCTTAGTCAATGGGTGGGCCTCTCTGGCAGTGTCTTAAATTGGTTTGAATCCTACCTGGCAGGGAGAAAATTCTTTGTTAGTTGTGGTAATTATAACTCAAAGACACATGATATTCTATATGGTGTTCCACAAGGCTCTATCCTGGGTCCGCTGCTCTTCTCAATCTACATGCTTCCATTAGGTCAGATTATCTCGGGACATAACGTGAGCTACCACAGCTATGCTGATGACACACAGCTGTATTTATCAATAGCACCTGATGACCCCAAATCTCTTGATTCGCTAACACAATGTCTAACTTGTATCTCAGAATGGATGAATAGTAACTTTCTCAAATTAAATAAAGAAAAAAACCGAAATCTTAGTGATTGGCAATAATGGATACAATGAGGCTATTAGAAATAAACTGGATGCATTAGGATTAAAAGTCAAATCGGAGGTAAAAAGCTTAGGGGTAACCGTTGATTGTAATCTGAATTTTAAATCACATATTAATCAGATCACTAGGACAGCATTTTTTCACCTAAGAAACATGGCAAAAGTTAGACCTCTTATATCATCGAAAGATGCAGAAATTAGTTCATGCGTTTGTTTTCAGTCGGCTAGATTACTGTAACACACTCCTCTCAGGACTACCCAAAAAAAACATCAATCGTTTGCAACTAGTGCAGAATGCAGCTGCTAGAATCCTTACCAGGAAAAGAAAATCCGAACACATTTCTCCAGTTTTGATGTCACTACACTGGTTACCTGTGTCATTCAGAATTGACTTTAAAATTCTGCTTATGGTTTATAAAGCTTTAAATAATCTCGCCCCGGCTTATATATCGGAATGTCTGACACCTTATATTCCAAATCGAAACCTCAGATCCTCAACTGAGTGTCTCCTTAGAATTCCAAGAGCAAAACTTAAAAGAAGTGGTGAGGCGGCCTTCTGCTGTTATGCACCTAAAATCTGGAATAGCCTGCCAGTAGGAATTCGCCAGGCTAATACAGTGGTGCACTTTAAAAAACTACTGAAAACACATTATTTTAACATGGTCTTCTCATAACTTCACTGTAATTTAATCCTGATACTCTGTATATCTAATTCATTATAATAACTATTCATTCAAAATCTGTACTAACCCCTACTCTCTCTTCTGTTTCCTTTTCCGGTGTCCTGTTGGTGGTGGCGTGCGCCACCACCATCTACCCAAAGCACCATGATGTCCCAACAATGATGGATGGATTAAAAGCCAGAAGTCTGTATGACCATCAGCATCAAGTGACTCCGTGAAAAACCCGAACTACAAAGAGGACTATTTCATTTATGTTAGGTAGAATGCCCAAAGGGGACTGGACGGTATCGTGGCCTGGAACCCCTGCAGATTTTATTTTTTTCTCCAGCCTTCTGGAGTTTTTTTTTTTTTTTTTTTTTCTGTCCACCCTGGCCATCGGACCTTACTCCTTTCTATGTTAATTAATGTTGTCTTATTTTAATTTCTTATTTTGTCTTTTATTTTTCTTCTCTTCATTATGTAAAGCACTTTGAGCTACTTTTTGTATGAAAATGTGCTATATAAATAAATGTTGTTGTTATTATAATTTATGTATAACTTCAAAATGAACTGCCATGTATATTTTTTTTATTAATACACAAACTAGGTATATAGAGGGAGGTCCCACGTTGGGCTGCAGGCTGTCTGATCTGACCAGTCAGTCAGTGGCACTGAGCTGGGAGGGACTGCAGTCTCTGACTCACCAAGAATAAAGAAATTGCTTTTTACTTTAAATTGGTGTTTGTCTCCCATTGTTTTCCCGACTTCAGCGTCCAGTTTCTGGTGGCCCGTACGGGGACAGAGATGGCCTAAGTGACTCCTTGAGCGGAATCGTCCAGAGGACCAGCAAAAGGACCGTTTCTGGATGGATCGGGAGGACCAGCTCCGGAAAAAAAGTTAGGACTGGCCTGCCTCAGGCGAGTCCTGCGTGAGGAGTCCTTGACCTCCTCTGATTTTTTTCCTGAAAGTCGAGTGAACTGGGATCTTCCAGATGGGAGGAAAATTCTTGGCGAGTACCTGGGGTCTTTTTGACTGGAAAAGATAGTCTTAGCTGATTAAGGCACCTCCAGGCAGAAATAAAGGTGCCAGAATAGCTAGTGAGTACGCCCCTAGGAATTGAAAGAAATTTTAAAGAAAGAAGTGGTGTGAAGAACAGAAAGTAGAAAAGGAGCACTTTGACCTGGGTGGCGAATAAGTGAGGTGTTGAGAATGCTTAGTACGCTCCCTGGAACGTGAGTTTACCAGCTCGAGAAAAAAAAAAAAAAGTCAGGGAGTGGGAAGAATAGATAGGAGGGAAAACACCGCACGGGCGGGACACCAAAGCACTGTTGTGGGAGGGCAAGATTCTTTTGCCTCTACGGTCTGGTCATATTCCTGCTCCAACAGGTTGATCTGCTGTGGAAACTATAAGTGGTAACTTTCTGTTAGACGACTGAAAAAGGGGGTCGGCGCTGAAAAGTCGAAGCCCCAGACCCAGTTGTCCGGCAAGACAGTCTGCTAAAGCCACGAAGCAGCAGATAGTGACCTGGGAAACTGAAGGGACCAGGGGCAGAAAACCACAGGGGCTGAAACCTTATACCTTGCAGTATTGGTGCTATCCAATAATGGGAAAAACAAATAGTAAACCGGTCAAGATCTCTTTAGGAAATCAAAAGTCTCTGTTGGAAGGATTATTTTCGGAGGGTTTACCAACCCCCCAAGTAAGGGTCCGAAGGGAGGATCACCTAGACAATTAGTGGAAAAGAAAACAGACTTTTAACACTAGAATTACCAGAGCCTACGAAAAAACTCGTAAATCCGTCCCACCTTAAATCGCGTCTTAAATCCGTTTGCACCTCTCCGCCAGAGTCTTTTGTCATCTAAATGTGCTGATAAACAAAAGCTACTAGCAGCCAGCTATTCCATCCCCCCACCGACTTAGAATGAACTTCTCCTAGCTCATGCCTTGCCTTGATTTGATTATCTGGGATTGAAGTGGAGTTTTAGCGTGGAAATAATTCGAGCGTTATATGGAATACACGCATTTCATGTGTGTTCCGTTTCTACAGTATAGTAGTCTGTGCAAACACATTTTTAAAACAAACGTTTTTCATATTCTAATAGTAAATGACAAAATGTAGGCATAAACTATGTAACGTATGAAGCCTGAAGTCCATATATCAAAGAAACACTTTCACAAAAGGTACAAATAAGAGAACATGTGCGCTGTTATTCAAAAATATAACTGCACAAAAAAAAAAAAAGCCGCATCAGCATGCCACATTGACACTCTTGCTGCATCCGCCGCGGTGGTGTAATGGTATCAGTTCCTGACTGGGAATCAGAGGGTGGCGAGTTTGATCCCGCACGGCTCCACTGCTCTTATTCTTACAATTTTAGAACAACAACATAAATTTGATTTCAGTCTGTAACAGCCGGTGTAACTTATGATACTGTTAAAGGTTAGCTTTTTTTTTTTTTTTTTTTTTTTTTAATTCACTTTTCATTCTCGCAGTCGATGCATACTAATGCCGCCCCCCCCCCCCCCCCCCCAAAAAAAGGGTTCTGACACAAACGCTGGCGAAGCTGCCTTCTTCGTATCTCACAGTCACTTGATTCTTTTTATTCAGTGTTATTGAGTGTTCCTGCCAGTCCCCACATGTTGCTGTATGCTGTTTCTTTTGTACTCCAGGACATGCAGAGGAGAGAATGATTTCACATTATTTATGCTGTTTTCACATAAAGACGCACTATAGCTCTGCAGTATACTCGTGACTGCATTCTCGTACCAATGCACTTTTTCCATCACCTTTTCCTGTAAGAAGCAATGTACTCACTTCTCTCTATGCTATGGTTTCTATTACACACCTGAAAGAGACAATATATGTGAAAACTTCATTGCACTAATGCAATATTATTTGAAAACGAAAAGCGTCAGATCAGGTGTGTATTTATGCTGGAAGTGGAAATTCTCTGATGTGGAATGTGGGCGTGGGTGTGAGTGGTGGACATAACTGGGAATTACTTTGATGTTGCGTGGTGTTTTGAGATAATGAATGGAGCTGTAAATTGCAAGGAATTCTCAGATGTGGCGAGATAAAACCTGACACACAAACCTAGGTGAATCAGTTGTGCTTGATTATTATTTTGAGCAAACAGACACCGCAATGGCCACAGCTCTGTCACTAAAGAGGAGGTTGTCCCCTTCGGAGGCTTTGGCTCTGCTGCAAGAAATGGACGATTGCGACTCAGACGGTGGCGAGGAACTTATTTTCGATATCGAGGAAGACGATGAGACAGACACAGAGGACAGCCCAGATGAGGATTCTATATCGGACAAAGAGAACAGAAGCCCTCCCCGCAAGAAACGTCCAGTCCAACATAAGAACAGCACAGCTGCACCAGGCATAAAGGCAAAAGATGGCACCATTTGGATACAGCAAGAAGTTGGGCGTCGTCCTGCCAGTCGATCTGTCACACACATGTCCTTCAGCGAAGCAGCCGGACCTACGGAGCTCGTCAAGGTATCGTGCCAAGTCCTGATTTCAATAATGTTTTTTGATGGTCTGTATATGAAAAACATTTTTATGTTACTTATATAAAAGATGCATCGAATGTTGTTTACGTATTTACCTTTATTTATTTACTTATCTTCCTACAGCGTAAAGTAACCAGTCGACTGCAGAGCTTCTTGTGTTTGATCAACATAGGTATGTTGTTGACAATCAGAGATTGCACAGTCCATGAAGGTCACAGAGCAGACCCCAGCTGGAGCCTCTCCCTCTCTGAACTGATGGCATTTATCTCCATTCTTTTGACAAGAGCAGCGATGACTACAGTTGGTGCTGTGGCTGATGCCTGGTCAGAACTATTTGTTGTACCGGCAATCAAAGATATGATGCCCCGGCACCGATATCAGACTATCCATCCATCCATTTTCCAACCCACTGAATCCGAACACAGGGTCACGGGGGTCTGCTGGAGCCAATCCCAGCCAACACAGGGCACAAGGCAGGGACCAATCCCGGGCAGGGTGCCAACCCACCGCAGGACACACACAAACACACCAAGCACACAGTAGGGCCAATTTAGAATCGCCAATCCACCTAACCTGCATGTCTTTGGAATGTGGGAGGAAACCGGAGCGCCCGGAGGAAACCCACGCAGACACGGGGAGAACATGCAAACTCCACACAGGGAGGACCTGGGAATCAAACCCAGGCCCCCAGATCTCCCAACTGCGAGGCAGCAGCGCTACCCACTGCGCCACCGTGCCGCGATATCAGACTATCATGCAGCGTTTGTGCTTTAACAACAAAGACACCCGTGCAGAACGTGTGAAAAACAACAAATTTGCTGCGATTTCGGACATCTGGCAACGTTTTGTTGAGAACTGTGTTCTGAGTTACAACCCAGGGCAGCATATTACAGTTGATGAGCAACTGTTTCCAACCAAGGTCCGTTGTCCTTTCTTACAGTACATTGCGAGCAAGCCTGACAAATTTGGCATCAAGTTTTGGATTGCGGCAGATTTGGAGACAAAGTACATGTGCAATGCCACTCCTTATTTAGGAAAAGATCCCAGTCGTCCCACGGGAGAAAGACTTTCCGAGTCTGTGGTCATAAAGCTTATGGAGCCATTTCTGGACAAAGGCAGAACCGTAACAGACAACTTCTTCACATCACTTTCGCTGGCTAATTGTCTGCTGCACCGCAATACAACTCTGCTTGGCACCATGAATAAAGAGCGACGGGAACTTCCACCTGCAGCTAAAGTCAGTTCAGTACACGAACAATTCTCCACGCTGGTGTTTAGATCTCCCAGTGCCATGCTGACAGTGTATGTGCCCAAAAAGAAGAAGTCTGTCTGCATTCTCAGCACAATGCACCATGATGTGGAGATTGGGCAAGATAAAAAAAAAAAACCAAACACGGTCACAGACTACAACCACATGAAGGTATGCTAATGAAAAAAATATTAGTGTGACGAAGTATTCTGGTGCTATTCTGGTGATAAAATGATTTCTTCAAAATGTCGCATATATTTGTCTCTCTTTTTTCCCCTAGTGTGGCATTGACATCATGGACCAGAAGGCGCTTGCTTATTCAGTGCGAACAGGAACACGCAGGTGGCCAGTTGCTGTGTTCTACAACATCCTTGACCTAGCAGCGATGAACGCACACGTACTGTATAAGGCATGCATGGGGTCCACTGAGAAAAGAAGAGTGTTCATGGCTCACCTTGCAGAGGAACTTCGTCGTCGCTTCTTACAGGAAAAGGCGATGGAAAAAGAAAAGATGATAGAACAGAAGTTTGTTGATGCTGTAAGACCTCAGCTTCCCCCAGGGAAGAAAGTACAGTGTCAGGTGCTCATTCACTGTAATAAGAACCATAGCACAGTGAGGTGCGTACACTGCAACAAGTACACATGTCGTAAATGTAGGAATGGCGGACCTTGGGTGTGTGGGAACTGTTAATATTTGAATGTGATGATTTTATATAGCACGGATCGGAAATCAGCAGTTCTTAACATTGCACCACGCAAGCTGTCGTATCAACCACCAACTGTAACTTGCTTTCTTTATTCTTCGGTTATAGTCTTGAATAAAAGTGCACTTTTATTTATGTGAAAACAGCTGTGTCAGATGGGGTTGTATGGATTGATTCTGAATGCGACTGCGAGAATGAAAAGTGAATTTAAAAAAAAAAAAAAAGCTAACCTTTACCAGTATCATAAGTTACACCGGCTGTTACAGACTGAAATCAAATTTATGTTGTTATTCTAAAATTGTAAGAATAAGAGCAGTTCGTTTCTCAAAGTGGAGCCGTGCAGGATCCAACTCTCCACCCTCTGATTCCCAGTCAGGAACTGATACCATTACGCCACCGCGGCGGATGCAGCAAGAGTGTCAATGTGGCATGCTAACGTGGCTTTTTTTTTTGTGCAGTTATATTTTTGAATAAAAGCGCACGTGTTCTCTTATTTGTACCTTTTGTGAAAGTGTTTCTTTGATATATGGACTTCAGGCTTCATACGTTATATAGTTTATGCCTACATGTTTTTCATATTCTAATAGTAAATGACAAAGTTTCTGTTTTAAAAATGTGTTTGCACAGACTACTATACTGTAGAAACGGAACACACATGAAATGCGTGTATTCCAAATAACGCTCGAATTATTTCCACGCTAAAACTCCACTTCAATCCCAGATAATCAAATCAAGGCAAGGCATGAGCTAGGAGAAGTTCATTCTAAGTCGGTGGGGGGATGGAATAGCTGGCTGCTAGTAGCTTTTGTTTATCAGCACATTTAGATGACAAAAGACTCTGGCGGAGATGTGCAAACGGATTTAAGACGCGATTTAAGGTGGGACGGATTTACGAGTTTTTTCTAGTGTTAAGAAAGCATTTAAAAAATGGAACAAAAAGCGGTGGTAGATGGCCAGTTAAAGGAACTGGAGATATTTTAGAAATCCAAGAAATTAAAAAAATCCTATGCAGAAACACCCAAAGCTGTTGCGAAAGAGGTCCCTATAGGATGGATATGTTTGATAGATGGGAACTAGTAATTAAAGATTGAGCAATTGAGGCAATGCAGAAGCGCAATGAGACGCTTTCTGCTGAAGTTAAGACCCGAAAAGAAAAAACATGTTGCTAGCATTACAAAAGACCAAGACAGAATCAGATCCAGACAATAGGCAAAAGAAATTGGATAAAAAGGATCCCCTTTACCCAATTATTCACTTCCCACCTCTTTATCAACACCCACCTCTTCCTTCAAATGCCCCATCGGCTCCTTTAGTAGCTGATGATCCACCCGGAGCAGACCAACATTTTCACTATGACTCGTCTTCTCATCCAGACCTGGATGACGAAGATCGAGGCGCCCGGTCTGGAGGCTATACTGAACCCCAGCCACATACTTCACTCCAATCCTCGGTTTCTAGCCATACAAGAAGCCGAACATCACAAATCACACACAGGCTCCCGATCAGGATTCAGCTTCATTTCCCCAAAGCATCAGAATCCCGGAGCCGAGTTTTCTTGCCCTTTAATACAATTCCCCAACACCAGGCACAACCCCAATCAACCCACAGGAGTTAATAATCCCACCACTGTCATCATACATCGAAATTGGGACATCTAAGAATTAAAAGATGTGGTGTCAGAACTGCAAGATCTCAAGGGAGTCTCTGGCTTAAAATTCGTGGAATCGCTTCAGCAGCTGGACGACATGTATAAGCCAAATGTTGCAGAGTGGACGCAGGTGCTGTGCCGAAAGCTAGGCACCACCTGGGCAACTGTAAATCATGGGACCAGAGGGGATGGGAATGCATGGAGATGGGATGAATCCTTGAATTGCAATAATCAGGAGCCCCAATTTTTAGAACAATGGGAATTATTAAAGACCGCATTTGCAGGAAAATACAAAAAGGGAAAAGATTGGTCACTCATATCGGCTGCCAAGCAGCGGAAGGATGAGGCAGTCGATAAATGGGCTCATAGAATTCAAGACCTGATGGCTAATCATTCTGGTTTGCAAGAGAGCGAAGATCGAAACCGCGCTGCCGTTCCCCCTTTTGTCTCGGGATTAAGAAGCGACATACAGAACAAAGTCCGAACGTCTTGCATAGGCTGGGAAAGTGCTACTTGGAGCAAGTTAAACGCCATGCTGAGAGACAATCTAAACGAAAAGAATTCGATACGCAGACTAAACTGATAGCGGCACAGCTTCAATATTACACCAGGGGAACGGGCAGGGGCAGAGGATTCTAAGACCATGGCAACTCTTTCCAAGGGAGAGAACGCGGAAGGGGACGCGGGTTTCCAGCCCTCCACGTCCACCAACCTGTTCACCCAGATGCCTAAATCATCAGAACAGTCCCACACACCTTACACCTGCAACAACTGTGGTGAGCTTGGCCATTTCCGACACAACTGCCCACACAAGCATCCACCTCCACCACCCTCCACTCCCAGAACCCAGTGACATCCCCTGGTCCTAGGAATTAGCAGGGACCCCCAGCCATTTTTTCCAGTTTCCCTTGCTCACCAGTCATGCTGATGCAGACCCTTTACTGACTTTGATAGTGAATGGCAAGGAAACTGTCTTCCTTGTGGACACTGGAGCTACCCACTCAACTATCGCTGTTGGAGGTCCCTGCCTCGAAAGACACTGAAGGTCCTCACTGCCTCAGGACAACCTCATACTCTCAGTATCCAAGCCTCTTCAAGTTTAACTTTCCACTGATAGTTCACCTTTGACACATCGATTCCTGTTAAATCATCTGTGTCCAGTTAACTTACTGGGAAAAGATCTCATGACCAAACTGTTTCAATCTCTTTATCTGAACAAGGATTCTATTGCTCCATTCCTAAGCTCCCATCCCAAACTCTGACCCCCTTGCCCTTTTGCTGCTTGGACCCTAAACGTCTCCCCACACACCCTCCTGCCTCTTTCCCCACCTCCAAGTCCCTGACACTCTCCACTGTACTGCAGTATATTTCTCCACTGAAGCCGACATCCCTTGGTTAGAATCTTCTCTCCTCAGCTACTTGCCCAGAGAGTCTTTAAATCCCTTGCATTTTCATCTCACCCACTAAAGCTGCTGCTGCTTCAGTTCCCCTCACACACTTACAGAACAATTTCTATCTAGGAGGTGCGGTCCCTCATGTTTCCCTGGCAAAGTCTAACACCACTCGCTGGGTAGAAATTGGGGAATGTGTTGAAACATGTCAAAATAGGACAGATTGGAAATTCATTGCACCAGGAATTTGTCGCCCCTGATCACCTGGTTACTAAGGTGTCAATCCAAATAGACCTGCAAGTTGTTCGTTCCCTTTGTCACTCGTCTCCTTCTCTGTATTCCCTGCAAACAGACTTTCCCTTGGCTCTCCACAATTCCTGACACACTGTGGTCTCAGGGAAAAAACGATTTTGGCAGGATTGCTAATTGTGAACCCTTAGTTGTCTTCCCAAAGTCATCCTTTCGTCCTTGCTGTGCACAATATCCTCTTTCTTCCGAGGCTGAACTCGGAATTGCTGCTGTACACAAAGACTTAATTGGAATAATAGTTCCTCGTTCAACTAAGTATTCTCCCGTTAACTCTCCCATTCTGCCAGTAAAGAAAGCGGATGGATCTTGTCGCTTCGTCCAAGACCTCAGACAAGTCAATTCTGCTATGTTTCCTAGAGCAGTGGTCCCCAACCTTTTTGACAGCAAGGACCACTTTATTAGATGCAAATTGTTCAACGGACCGGTCGGGGGGGTGGGGGTGGGGCAGTTTTATACACAATTTACATAACATTTCTATTATTAAGTTATTAAGCAGTTCGCATACGTTTGCAACCCGAGATTTTTCTTCTTTTTTTGCATATAACAAAGACATATGCTTTGCATTTGCCATCACAAACATTAACACTTATCGTTTTTTTCGTGTCTGCCGTTTCTATAGGAGGGTGACAATGAGTTAAATTCCAATGGATGTTTTTCAAATGTTGACAAGCAATAAGCAAAAGGTATCACTGAAAACCACAGAAAACAAAAACAGCAAAAAAAAAAAAAAAAAAAACAGTACGAGGAAAGTTCGAAGAAAGAATTTTGTTTACAATGTTTGTTTGGGAAAGGTTGTGCAAACGTGCACATCTGAGCTGCGACCACAGATCTAACTGCTCTGTGGATGATTCATTCAGGCATTTCAAGGTCACTTCGTTGTAATGAAAGCATCTGCTGAATGTACTTCGTAGTAACGTGATTTCTATAGACTCGCGTCATATGGGGAAACTGTCGGGACCGTAACAATACCTTGTTGTAATACTCTCTCACCTCGGTCTCTCTCCTCTCTCTGTGCCGCTGCAAAGCCCCGCCCGGCAAGCGTTCTGAAAAGTCTGAGTGAGTCTCCGTTGCCGGCAGTTCTCTCGCGACCCGGCTGTCAGACGGCTGTGGCCCGGTAGTGGGTCGCGGACCGGTGGTTGGGGACCCCTGTCCTAGAACACCGATCGTACCTAATCCTTCCACTATTCTGTCTACTAATCTCTCCATCTGCACGTTATTTCTCAATTTTTGACCTCACAAATGCTTTTTCTATTCCTGTACACCCTGATTCACAATTCTTGTTTGCTTTTACTTTTCAAAATTGCCACTGGACCTGGACCGTTATGCCACAAGGTTATACAAAGGCTCCTTTTGTATACAGACAGGCACTTGCTCAAAAACTGGAAGGCTTCTGGTCTAACAGGGGAAATGCATTAATACAGTACGTCGGCGACTTCTTGCTCTGTAGTGATACAGAGGAAGCATACACACAAGATACGGAATCATTAAGATATCTTGCCGAAAATGGGCACAAAGTCTCTAGAACAAAGCTGCAGCTAATTCAAACCACTGTCAGGTACTTAGGACATGACATCACTTGTGGTACCAGAGCTCTGTCAAAAGACTGCATAACCACCATCCAAAAATCTTCCAAGACCAGTCACAAAACAGGTTGTGTCTTATGTTATGTTAGTTATTGTCAACAATGGATCCTAAATTGTTCTGAAAGAGCACAGCCCTTACAAAATCTAGCTAACAGTGTTGACCTTCCTCTTTCTGGCCACATACAGTGGAATGAGCAGGCTGAGCAGGTTGTATGTGATTTAAAAAGTGCACTGCTTTCTGCGCCTGCTTTGGGGCTCCCCGACTATTCTCGTCCACTCTCTCTTCGTGGACGAAGGTTTCCTGGGGGGGGAATATATGAATGCAGTATTAACACAGCTCCATGGAGAAAAACAGGCCAGTAGCTTTTTTTTTTTTTTTTTTTTTTTTTTTTTAAAAAAAACTGGATCCAGTGGTCACGGGACGTCCGACTTGTCTTAGAGCAGTAGCAGCAACAACAGAGGCTGTGCTGGCAAACACAGATATCATACTCATGAGTCTCCCGATGGTGAAAGTGCCTCACGCTGTTCACTCCATTTTAGTCCAGGCCAAAAGCTCACCCCTCACTACTGCAAGGGCAATACACTATCAAAATGTACTATGTACCCTGTCAAATGTCACTATTGAAAGATGCTCAACTCTGAATCTGGCCACCTTACTCCCCACTGAGGGAGAGGGGGAACCACACAACTGCCATGACGAGATAAAAGGTCCTGAAACAGAGGCCGGACCTCCAGGGGCCTCATGTATAACGCCGTGCGTAGAACTCACACTATAACATGGCGTAAGCACAAAAGCGGGATTGTGCGTACGCACAGAAAAATCCAGATGCAGGAATCTGTGCACACGCAAACTTTCACGTTCTTCTACTACATAAATCCCGATTTGCGTGAAAAGTAACGCACGTGCACGCGCCTTCTGTCCCGCCCCAACTCCTCCCAGAATTACGCCTCTTTGAATATACAAATCAATATAAACAGCCTTCTGTGAAAAGACAATGGGAAAAGCACGGGAGAAAATATAAGAATTTCAGCGAATACCAAGTGGAGGCAAAGGAAAAACGTACTATTTGTTGGTTTAAACAGTGGTATCATCAACAAAAGGAAGCTGATCGAGTGACAGACTGTCGGAGAAACTCGAAGGCTCAACTTCACAAAGTCGCACAGTGCCCGAAATAAAAAAGAAATCGCATATCAAAGTCGCCGTGAAAAAGCGAGTCGTAGCCCACCGTCTGAGTGTCATATGAAAGCTTATTAGGGTACAGACAAAAAAAAGGCACACAGTGGGGAAAAAGCACGAAATGTCAACTTTAATCTCGAAATTTCCACTTTAATCACGTAGTTTATTTTGCCATTAAAGTAGAACATCATAAAGTTCATCTTAAAATCGTTTAATTTACTAGTTTCTCAAATTCCATTGTAACTAAAGTGGCATGTTAAATGCTTTGTTCTGTATTTGATCTTCTATGTGCTCTATGTGTATGAATCACTACCTGCTTTTTAAACGGGCTTTCTCTTTCTCCGACAGGACACATAATCCATTACATTCTTGATATTACAGCTCTCTGAATAATTAAAATACTGAGATGTATACGTGATATCTTTTTCATGATGATAGGAATGAAAGCATGTTATTAAACATGGGAACACGGTGGCGCAGTGCTTGTTCATGTCTCACGCAAGAGGCTTGCTGCGCCATGCGCGACCTTCAATGAAATAATTTATCACAGCAGTACTGTCTCTTTCAAACGTACTAACCTCCAATTCCTGTCCTTACTTTTCTTTCTCCAAAAACTCAATCGCCACACAATAAGCTATGTAATAGATGTGAAGCCATCTGTAAGCTTAGAACTTCGATTCTTCAAAACTTTTAAGGAACATTGAAATATCTTAGTAGTACGTGTTTAATTATTACATCCATCTATCTTTCCAGTGTCGCGTCAGCACCAGCAAGAATACAGCGCAAGGCAGGAACAATTACTGAACTAGCTAGCGCTGCGGCACCGTGTCCTCACATGTTTAATTATTAACAATACAGATTATTTAAATGAAGTTAAAGTTTTATCTGTATAATATAATCAACATGTTTTTCTGCATTTCGTCTTAGAAATGAATACCGTCGTCACATGTAAATACGCGCTTTATAAAGTGGCGCAGGTTGTGCAATATTATAACTGTAGTGCAAGTTTACAGTGGGGTAATTGTACTTATAAGTCCAAACATTTCTACAAGGAGCACTTGATGGACTGATTTAGTGCATTTAGAGTTCTTGGGATGAAACTGTTTCTAAACCGCGAAGTCCGTACAGGGACTAAAGCGTTTGCTGTGGCTCAGGCAGCATCTGCTTCATGCTGTGTACCGATAATTCTCTTTCCAATCAGCTGCTGCTGTGATTTCCCACTCAGATACAGTGATATAAATACTCCGAGTGGTGCAGTGAGAGTAATGTGGAAAAAGATGATCTGCTGTGGCAACCCTTAACGGGATCAGCTGAAAGAAGATGCAGTGAGAGTTACAACGCTAAAGCAGTTATGGTATTTGGAATACTATGGCTATTCCCTGGCCCATTATATTGCTACAGGTTAATTACAATCAGATGCATTACACTAAAAAACAATATGCAGTTAATTTCAGTGTATTTATAAAGCCGCGCCAGGAATGTGGATTTAAGAAAGAAAGGGTGATCACACAGGAACAGTAGCACTGCTTTGACACTGGGTGCCGCCAGTCTGCAAAACCGGGCGGATAAATTGCGTACGCCAAGGAATGAGTTACCGTGGAAATGTGCGTGGCTTTACGCCAAGTTTAGGTTTTATACATCGCGATTTGAGCGTGGAAAGGTTCGTACGCAACATTTCTGTGCGTACGCACCGTTTATACATGAGGCCCCAGGAAACTCCACATTAAACAGGAGAAGTACTTTATGTGGACAGCTGTTCCTTGCGATTAGACAACGGAACATTCTCCACCAGTTATGCAGTCAATGGTCAATGGAGACCACTTACTTGAAGCAAATTGAATCTCTTCTAGTTTAAGAGCACAAGCAGCTGAGCTAATAGCTCTCACCAGAGCTTGGCAGTTGTCTGAAGGAAAGGTCATCTCATATATATTTCTCTTCTGGTTCGTCCTGCTTCCACTTCAAAACTGGTCCCACCCACATGCAGCCGACACGGCATTTCTCGATTCCTATTCGTCCTCTTCCAAACCCTTCCCCCTGCTGCCTGCAGCTCCTGTGTCTTTACAACAGCTTCTTACACAGCAAACATCAGAACCTAAACATTATCGTGAACACATTCGAGAATACAACTCTTCTCTAGTGGCTGCTTCCATGGGTGCACAGATAACCTCCTGGCCATGGACCATACTGTTTTAAAATCCATCCATCCATCCATTTTCCAACCCGCTGAATCCGAACACAGGGTCACGGGGGTCTGCTGGAGCCAATCCCAGCCAACACAGGGCACAAGGCAGGGAACCAATCCCGGGCAGGGTGCCAACCCACCACAGCTGTTTTAAAATACGCGAGCAAATTTATCACCAAATCTCTCTGCTATACGCCAACAGTTCTACCTCTCCAGGATATGGACAGTTGTACATTTTTGACAAAGCGAAAGCTACTGAAGTAACCTTACAAAATAAAGCAAACTCTGTATGCAGTGAAAATTTACTTCTCCAGCTTGATTCCATGCTCAGAACCATCAAACCCTTCGCTAAATCATACAATCACATGCATGAAATCGCTCAGTCCAACAGCATCTGTACGAATGGTTTTCAAGGAAAACCCTAGGCAGGACTTGACAATACAATGCCCCGACATGTCACACTGATGTTGCAGTGATTTCGTTGGAGAAAGTGACGAACCGCCTGCCGAAAGGGAGATTTGCATTTATCCCATAGGCAACTCCTGTAAACAGATTTCCACGCTGTTATATGAAGCTTGTTATAATATTGAGATTATTGTCACTATATCTGTTTTAAACTGTATAAATGCATTTTTCATTTCTTTTCTGTAAGCATGCAGAGCTGAGCCAGATTTAGCACAGAGTGTCAGCATTCAGAATTGCTGGGCCAAGCATTAGGATAAGACAGATCGGGACAGCTGGAAGAATGTGTTGTCAGCCTGAAAGAGAACTGAGTGTTATTTGAACCTACTGTTTGATGTCAGCTAAAATCTTCTATCCTTGTTTGGAAATGGGCTCTGTGCCATCTGGGGGCTTGCATATGGAGAAAACCGTATAAAACATTCTGGAGGATTGCCAGCCATTGGGAGACTCAACGGCCGGACTACTGGAGACTACGTCGAATTGGTCTGAGAAATCCTCATGTAATCTTGTAAACCATCACATTGCATGCTGGTGGGGATAACACCTTTTTAATTTATAATTATTTAAATTCAGGTTAATTAAAATGCCGCAATTTAAAAGGACTTATTTCCAAGGAGCTAAAACCTCATATCGGAAAACATTCTGGCGCTGCGAGAAGGGTTGTGGCTATATTAATAAACCATATATATTTATAATGTATATTTAATAAATATGCTTCAAATGTCGGCATGGAAGGTCTCAGTGAAGTACCATTACGTATACCGGGTTGGTCGCACACACTGTCATGGACGCCCATGGCGGAGTTATTTAAATACATATACGGCCCCAAGTGCGTGGCCCGAGCTAGAAGAAGTTAATCCTTCAAATGTCCAAAAGGCGGTTTTGGAACTCGGGCTAGAACGCAGGGGTAAAAAAGGAACGAATAGCCGCCGGTGAATTAGGATGGCTTTTATTAACCGCAATACGCGAGTTAGACCATAAAGTTCAAAGTATGGTCATTGAATGTGGGGAACTTAAAGAAATAGAACATCTACAAGAAAAGCAAAAGTATCTCTCGAGAATGCATGGAAAATGCCACGTCCCATGCGGACAAGTGGCAGAATAAATGCACTGCTTTAGCCGTACGTTTGGTGCATGCTAGAAGGTGGAAACAAGGGAAAAAACATCACGTTTCCTGTTTTAAAATACGAGCCATAATGCAAGGCGATTGGAACCCAGAAACATGGGACGACACTGTATATAACTCGGACAGTGATGATGTTTTGGGGGAAGACGGCATGGAATCAGATGAGATAAATGATAGAAATAATAATTTTGACATAATAGATGCAAGACCGGTTGTTCAAAATAAAGCCAAAGCAAACCTAGGAGGACAGCACAAGGTAATGCGAACCGTACAAGATTTTACACAAACAGTTTCTGGAAATTGGTAAACAGTATAGGCAGAGACCAGGCGAGAGCTTGATGCAATGGATATTACATATATGGGATGAGGGTGGTGATAGTTGTCAGTTGACAAATGCAGAGATTAAAAATTTAGGCTCTATCACTACGAATCCTAAATTAAGGAATGTGTTACGAGGGATACAAAAATCAAGTGATAGTATCGATAGTGGAATGGGTAGTAAATGCTATACAACATGCATACCCAGATGCTAGAGACTTGGAAGAGATTGATAGATTCTGGCGGACAGCTCCTGAAGCAATTCAGCAGCTGCAAGAAATGGGTGTGCAATCAGCTATTTATAAAGTCGCACCAGGAGTCGTGTTTGCTGGCCCTGATAATGAGGCATTCACTGCTGGTATGTGAAGCAGTCTAATAAAAAACGCACCGAGTTCGTTATAAGGGGCTCTATTATCTATGCTCACTGGAGCTAATCAACAGACAGTATGGGATGTGACTGCGTTATTGAGTCAGATGAATTAGGCGCTACGGTGTCGGCATCTACTGGGCCGAGACCAGTCAGAGCCAAAGAAAATGATATACTAACTGTATGCCGTGGAAAGATAGTTCTTGATCTGCTACGAGCAGGGATAAATAGAAGGGACATAGATGGCAAACAAACTACAGAACTTTTTCAGAAATGGCAAGCTCTGAAAAAGCATAAATATGGAGAGGGCATAACTACTCCAACCGCGCGGCCTAGTGAGACGGAAAAGAGACACTCTGAACAAAAACCGAGATGATATTTTAACTTTCCAAAAGGGTGGCACACACCCCAACCGACGTATTGAGGGGATGGCAGGTCTCCTGTAGGAGGGGAGGTACGGCTCATTCATACAGGAGTCCCGCTAACAATTTACTGGGGTGAAGGAAGAAAACCACATCAGGTTATGGCACTTATGGACACTGGGGCAGAAGTAACTTGAATTTACGGGAATCCACAAAACTTTTCAGGACCAATTGTAAATGTAAACGGATACGGGGGCTCAGATATACAGGCGAAACTAATCACAGTACACTTAGCACTAGGAAAGTCACCCTCTTTTAAAGCTAATGTGCTAGTTTCAGAATTGCCTGAATATATTCTGGGGATAGATATTCTTACAGGAAAGTCATTACAAACAAAATGGGGAACATTATCTTTTGGGATTCGTAATTTAATGTGTGGAGCGGTTAAAGTAATAGTAAGAGGAAAGGCGAAATGGACCCCTTTAGAAATCCCAGTACCTGACACACCAATCTCTTTCTCTCATTCTTCCTAGGGCACGAAGCGGAAGCGGAAGCAGAAGCAGAAAAAGAAACGGACAATGGCCGATAGTGAGGTGAATCGCATTGCAATTGTAGTCGAGGAACTCCAGGCACTCGAACAGATTCAGAAACTTCTGTCCAGCCGAAGATACCTTAGAGATCTGAAGGCTCGGCAGTTGGATAAACCGTCCTCGCCATTGGTTATCGGCGTAACATCAACCCCGCGTTGTGCTGCTCAAGTCAACTTCACCCCCGCGTCTCGTAGGAGCGACACCGATGATGACCTCGGTGTATTTCAGCTATGCAGGCGAGGGTTCAAGGCCAGAACACATCCAATCGGCACAGGCAAGCATCGTAACACAGAACCGGTTCGACCCTCTAAGCGTCCCCAGTTCGCCTTAAGCTCCTGGTGATGTAATAGTGGTAGGTGATTCTATTGTTAGAAACCTCAATATCACTTGCCCTAATAAATCTTTTGTTTCTTGTTTTCCCGGTGCTCGTGTCTGAGATGTGATGAGACGTGCGCCGGCAATCTACAAGAAGCACAAGAACAGGGCAGTTGGAGCAATTGTTTTGCATGCTGGCGTAAACGACATAAGGCACCGACAGTCGGAGATCCTCAAGGCAGACTTCACTGCATTAATTAAAGACACAAAGGAGAGGACCCCATCGGCAAAGATATTCATCTCGGGTCCACTCCCTCTCGTCAGACGATCAAACGAGTACTACAGTCGTCTGCTAGGTTTAAACAACTGGTTGCAGGGCTTCTGCAAGAATCAAGACATCGGGTTCATCAACAACTGGGACCTCTTTTGGGAAAGACCGTGTTTTTTCAAGCGAGATGGCCTGCATCCGAACAGCTTCAGCGCCCGGGTCCTCTCCGAAAACATATCCAAGGTAATTCGTTTATTTTGACTATCTCTGCTTTTAACCCCTTCCGAAATGCCACTCCTGTGCTTGGTCATGATAATTGTTTAATAAAATCTTCCATAAAAGTGCACAACATAAATACTGTAATAACCAATCTTAATGCACATAGAAAATCTAGGCAATACGGCATAAACACCAATAATTTAATTAAAGTTACTACTTTAGATGAACAATGTATTAAAACAATAAAAACAGATTATAGATTAAACAAAAAATACACAGAGTGGCGCTAATAAAAATAACTTAATTCCTGTTCCATATATCAATAACGCACATAGTATTCATCTCTGCTCCTCCGAAACATTGAATATGGCTCTATTAAATGTTAGAGCTTTAACTAACAAGACGTTTTTTATCAACGATCTTAGTGATAAAAAAATAGATTTTATTGCACTAAGTGAAACGTGGCTTAGCTCAGATGGCGCAGCTGTTTTAATCGAATCTGTGCCTCCGGATTAACAGTTTTACTCGTGCAGATCGCCAAGGAAAGAGAGGTGGCGGACTAGCAAACATTTACTCAAGCAGGTTAAAATGTAAAAATGTCAGTTTTGGTAAATTCAAGTCCTTTGAGTATCTCGCCATTGTTATTCAGGGAGATTTTCATGTTCTAGTATTATCCGTGTATAGACCTCCAAAATTCAACGCATCTTTCTTTGAGGAATTCTCTGACATGATGTCAATCTTAATTACGAACTATGACACACTCTTAATAGTTGGCAACTTTAATTTTCATATAAATAATCAATGTGACCAGAAAGTAAAAGAATTTATGAACCTCCTGGACTCTTGTTTTGAGACAGCTCGTTAATCAGCCTACACATAAAGCAGGTCATACGTTAGACTTAGTAATTACTAAAGGACTAAAAGTTGATATAAAGCAGGTCATTGATATTGGTCTATCAGACCATTTTCTTCTACTTTTTAATATAGAAATGATAGAAAACACTCATGAGAAGCATATTGTTAAAAAATGCTTTTGACTCATCAGCAGCTTTAAAACTTACAAACATTCTAAGCATTCAGTCCGTTTATAGTGCCAACTATAATAGCGAGGAGAATGTAAATAGTAAGGTGGAAAGATTTAATACTAAAGTGAGGGCTGCTGTTGACTTAGTTGCACCTGAAAAGACAATTAAAAAATCTTCTAGCATTGTTATACCATGGAAGACCCAAAGAGTGTCTGATTTAAAGAGAACATGCCGTAGAGCTGAGCGTAAATGGAGGAAAACTAAACTATTGACTATGAAATATTAAAAGTTAAAATAACAGAATACAATAACACAGTCCATCTTGAGAGGCGCTGCTATTTCTCTAAGATTATAAATAACAATGCTAGTAATCCCAGAGTCTTATTTTCGACGATTGATCGTCTGTTAAACCCAGGTAACTCAAAGGAATGCCTCTTAAGTACTTCCAGTAAAACCTGTGAGGCTATCGCTGTATTTTTCAATCAAAAAATTAATGATATTAGAAATAACATAGTATATCTCCCCAACACTAAGGATACTCCTAAACCCCAGTACTCCATAATAAACAAATTAAAGTCTTTCACTAGGATAGATTTACCCGATTTACATAAAATAATTTCTCAAATGAAACCCAATACCAACAATTTTTTTCAAAGTAGTATCGGGTGTGCTTATTGATAATGTTCTTGACATAGTAAATTCGTCATTAGATACGGGGGTCTTCCCAGACTGTCTTATAAGACTGCTGTAGTTAAACCCCTACTTAAGAAAAATAAATAATCTTGACCCCTCTGCTCTTGAAAATTATAGACCCACCTCTAACCTGCCTTTAAGCAAAATTCTAGAGAAGGCAGTCATTATACAGTTAAATGAGCACCTCAATAAACATGCTATTCTTGATAAATTTCAGTCAGGTTTTAGAACAAATCACAGCACAGAAACTGCACTCGTTAAAGTAGTAAATGACTTGCGGGTAAATGCAGACAGAGGCCATTTATCTGTTCTCATCCTCTTAGATCTGAATGCCGCATTTGACACCATTGATCATATTATTCTTAAGAATCGCCTTAGTCAATGGGTGGGCCTCTCTGGCAGTGTCTTAAATTGGTTTGAATCCTACCTGGCAGGGAGAAAATTCTTTGTTAGTTGTGGTAATTATAACTCAAAGACACATGATATTCTATATGGTGTTCCACAAGGCTCTATCCTGGGTCCGCTGCTCTTCTCAATCTACATGCTTCCGTTAGGTCAGATTATCTCGGGACATAACGTGAGCTACCACAGCTATGCTGATGACACACAGCTGTATTTATCAATAGCACCCGATGACCCCGAATCTCTTGATTCGCTAACACAATGTCTAACCTGTATCTCAGAATGGATGAATAGTAACTTTCTCAAATTAAATAAAGAGAAAACCGAAATCTTAGTGATTGGCAATAATGGATACAATGAGGCTATTAGAAATAAACTGGATGCATTAGGATTAAAAGTTAAAACGGAGGTAAAAAGCTTAGGGGTAACCGTTGATTGTAATCTGAATTGTAAATCGCATATTAATCAGATCACTAGGACAGCATTTTTTCACTTAACATAGCAAAAAGTTAGACCTCTTATATCATCGAAAGATGCAGAGAAATTAGTTCACGCATTTGTTTTCAGTCGGCTAGATTACTGTAACGCACTCCTCTCAGGACTACCCAAGACAGACATCAATCGTTTGCAACTAGTGCAGAATGCAGCTGCTAGAATTCTTACCAGGAAAAGAAAATCCGAACACATTTCTCCAGTTTTGATGTCACTACACTGGTTACCTGTGTCATTCAGAATTGACTTTAAAATTCTGCTTATGGTTTATAAAGCCTTAAATAATCTCGCCCCATCTTATATATCGGAAATGTCTGACACCTTATATTCCAAATTGTAACCTCAGATCCTCAACTGAGTGTCTCCTTAGAATTCCAAGAGCAAAACTTAAAAGTAGTGGTGAGGCAGTCTTCTGCTGTTATGCACCTAAAATCTGGAATAGCCTGCCAGTAGGAATTCGCCAGACTAATACAGTGGAGCACTTTAAAAAAACTGCTGAAAACACATTTTAACATGGCCTTCTCATAACTTCACTGTAATTGAATCCTGATACTCTGTATATCCAATTCATTATAATAACTATTCATTCAAAATCTGTACTAACCCCTACTCTCTCTTCTGTTTCCTTTTCCGGTGTCCTGTTGGTGTTGGCTTGCGCCACCATCATCTACCCAAAGCACCATGATGTTCCAACAATGATGGATGGATTAAAAGCCAGAAGATGCTGATGGCCATACAGACAAGTGACTCCGTGAGAACCCTAACTACAAAGAGGACTATTTCATTTATGTTAGGTAGAATGCCCAGAGGGGACTGGGTGGTCTCGTGGCCTGGAACCCCTACAGATTTTTTTTTTTTCTCCAGCCTTCTGGAGTTTTTTTTGTTTTTTTCTGTCCACCCTGGCCATCGGACCTTACTCCTTTTCTATGTTAACTAAATGTTGTCTTATTTTAATTTTGTATTTTGTCTGTTATTTTTCTTTTCTTAATTATGTAAAGCACTTTGAGCTACTTTTTGTATGAAAATGTGCTATATAAATAAATGTTGTTGTTGTTGTAAACTTAAAACAGTATCGTTTGCCAGGAGGTTTGCAAGAAATAGGAGAAACAGTGGAAGAGTTATTGCAGGTAGGAATTATTCGACCTGCAATTAGCCCTTTCAATTCTCCTGTGTGGCCAGTCAGAAAACCGGATGGTTCATGGAGAATGACGATAGATTACAGAAGTCTAAATGCTAAAGCACCGCAATTGACTGCTGTAGTTCCTGATATCGTTACCATCGTAGAAGACATCATGGCTAATGCAGGAGAGAGGCATGCTGTCATCGACCTGGCTAATGCTTTTTTCTCTATTCCAATTGCAACCCAAAGTCAAGATCAGTTTGCATTTACCTGGAAGGACAGAGAGTACACTTTTCAAGTACTGCCACAGGGATACCTACACAGCCCTACACTATGCCATGGACCTTGTAGCAAGAGACCTGGCTACCTGCCCAGAGTTGGAAAAGGTACGATGCTTCCATTATGTGGATGATATAATGTTAACTGGAGATGAATCATCAGTAACAAATGCATTGCCTGATTTTAATAACGCACATGAAGAGCAGAGGATTGGCCATAAATAAAGACAAAATCCAAGGACCCACCAGAGAAGTTACATTTCTGGGCATGATGTGGTTTGGACCAGAAAAACGAGTGCCCCAAAAAGTAATTGACTCTTTGTATAAGTTACAGGCACCCACTAATAAAAAAGAAGCTCAATCCTTTGTGGGACTAATGGGTTTTTGGAGCTTTTGTGCCACATTTAGGACTAATTTTAAGACCAATACATGATGTTATCAAGAAAAAGACACGGTTTGAATGGAGAGAAAAACAAGCTGCTTTTGAGGCCGCTAAAGAAGCTTTAGTCCAACACTAAGGACTGCAACCTTTAAAAGCGGATTTGCCTTTTGAACCTGAAGCTACAGAACAGAACAACATTGCTACGTGGAGCTTGTGGCAAAAGCATGGCAGTAAACGTGTCCCCATAGGCTTTTGGAGCCGACAGCTGACAGGATCACAGACTAAATATACACCACTTGAAAAGCAGCTCCACAGCATACTGGGCCCTTTTGCACACTGAGAGACAGACTGGTCCTGCTCCGGTAAAGCTACGCACTAACTTGCCTATTGCTGGGTGGGTTAGAGACAATGGTCTGGGAGCAAGAGCAGGCGCTGTCCAAAATCAAACTTTATGCAAAAGGAAATGGTATTTGCAAGCAAGAGCACACTTTGAAGGAAAAGACGAGTGCATTACAAGGGGCCATGGCAGGGGCTGTGATATATGAGAATCCAGATGACTCACCACCTGTTGTGGAGTCGCCCTTTAAAGCAGCACCAACATACAATCATTTCACACCAGCACAACAGGAGAACAGCTGGTTCACAGACGGATCAGCAACTGTGGAAGGAGGAAAGGCTTTGGAGAGCAGTAGCTTATCAACCTCACACTGAGACCATCCTCCATCAACAGGGGGAAGGTAAATCAAGCCAATGGGCTGAACTTCTTGCTGTAGCTATGGCATTAACAGAAAATCAAAGCTTACCTATTGTTGTTTATATGGATAGCTGGGCAGCTTTTCAAGGACTAACAGTTTGGATAATCATGTGGAAAAGGGCTGCTTGGACTATTCATGGGCGAGAACTATGGGGTGGCACAGAATTGTGGGAGCAGCTTTAGACAATTGGCATTAGAGGGGAGACCCTCATTGGTCATGTAGATGCCCATGCCCCATTGATATTCCTTGAAAGGATTTATAACCAACAAGCTGATATGATAGCTGCTGTTCAAGAAAACAAACAGGAAGAAGCCAATACAGAGGATGATGACCTGTGCCACTATGCTGAGATAAACGTAATCAAGCCTTCTTTAAATATCATTAGCAAGATGGGCGCATGAAACTTCAGGACATATGGGAGTGGAAAAAACATCAATGGTGTCATCAGCGATGTATACCAGTCACTCTACCTGTACAGAAGTAAAACAATGGCCCCTACAGAAGGCAGCAACTGGTAAACTGAAGAGAGGAATTGGACCAGGACAAATTTGGCAAGTGGACTACATTGGGCCACTGCCACAAGAAAATAAACAACTGTATGCCTTAACTGCATTAGACACTTTTTCTGGACTTTTACAAGCTTATCCATCAATAAGAGCTGACCAAAAAGCTACGCTTAATGGACTATGCCATTTAATCCAAGCATATGGAGTGCCTGAAGAAATCCAAAGTGATCAAGGAAGCCACTTTGCTGGGAAGACATACAAGAGTGGGCACAAGGAGCTGGAATCCATTGGACTTTACATATCCCTTATCACCCACAGGCAGCAGGACTTATTGAGATAATGAATGGCCTTTTGAAAGAACAAGTTACAAAAATAACTGGGCATACTCATTTTAAAGGCTGGAGTAAAGTTTTAAAGCAAGCCTTATTTAACCTCAATAATCGTCCATTGGCTGAGACATCAAAATGTCGGAGGAGAGCCACCTGTGTGTGCCCTCCGCCTGACAACAATTAGCCCACTGGCAAACAACGAATTAACTCCCACAGGGTTATTGGTTAGGGCACCTAAGTCACTCATAATCAAGTTAAACTCATCAGAAAAACTAAGCTTGGGAACAACAGGTCAGTGGCCAAAGGAATGGGAGGTTAGAATAAATGTTGAAATGCTTGTACCAGATGCATGCCTAATAGAGACATTAGATATCTGTTTAAATGAATGGTATTTAGTGTTAGCAAATCAAGGCAGTCAAGACATATACATAGATGAAGGACAGGCCATATGTAAACTGCACATAGAAAAAGTAACACCTGCTTTAGTCAGTATTGAACAGTTTAAAGGAGAAATTGGAGGAAAGGTATGGGTATTAACTCCAGGGAAACAGCCTAGGGCAGGAGAAATAATAGCTACAGGACCAGGAGACACTAGAATGGTTCTTTTAATGGGTTCTCAGTCGCCCCTCCGCTTTCCCTTACACAAATTATCCTCACGTGTGGAGTAATCAGTACAGACGGTTTATGGACCGGATGGAGCCGATGCACACCCTACAATAAAGTTTTTTGGGCTGCTGACAAGCCAGGAACAGAAAAGTATGTGACACTGAACTTCACTCTTACCAAGAACTGTACCTGGCAGTTACGAGACAAGACACCTACAGCTTCGTTTTCCATGAAACTGGAATATCCTGAACTGTTACCTTTACCTGTTATGACTTATGAAGACACTGAAATAACTGACTGTGCATAATAATGTATCTGTCTGGTTGGCTATAATGAATTGCTAAACCTGATTCTAATGGAGGATTATGTTGGACAATTGAAGGGGGGGGGGGGCAACAACTGACTGCAATATCAACACCTGAGAATGTGGTTTCCTTTTTAAACACATAATATTACATCAACAAATGTAACGGTACCTGTAATGTTATGGGAAATTCATAAGACTAGAAGAGAAAATGGTTATCTATTTGATGCAACACTACTCAGGCAAATGAAAGGTTGTAAAAAAGATAGGATAGCACATAAAATAATTACTGTAGCACTTGACATTAATGTTAGTGGGTTTGATATAAAACGTTATGATTTTCCAAAAGGAGAAAATATAGCACCACGCAGTACAGATGCAACATATAATTGTAGAGACATACAATCTTTATGGCCTCCTCATAAGATAGAAATAAAATGAAGGCCACAGCGAGACATTTGGGGGGGCTATAGGAACTGGTTTAGGTCTAGGGTCTCTTAATACTGCCGATATAGCCACACTATATAACAAAATATCATCTATTGGTGTAAAACAAGCTAACAGTTTGAAAACTTTGGCTCATTGGGGGTCAGAGTTGGCAGACAGACATTTACAGGAGTTGCTTTTATGGAAGACCCACCAAGGACTGGTTTGCAAAGCCAATGGGCCATAGATGTAGAATCAGCATGTTATTTAAATCAGATTATTGCTATACAGCAGTATTTAAATTAAGACAGATTGGGGATTCAAAGACCCCCAACACTGGAGAAAGGAATTAAAATTACCATTAGACTGGTGGTTGCAGCCAAAGTCCTTCATGTGTGGGCACCCACAGTAGATAGAAAATGGATAGACATGAATAATACTGTTGAACCTGCCTTTTGTTATAACTGGCAAGAAGGGTTCGTATGTCAAAGGGTGGGTACATTGCCACACCCGTTTGCATCCTTTAGCTGGAGACTGTTATTGGCACCAAATAGCAGTAAAGTGTTTCAAACCGATACCACTTCTGCATGTGCAGTGATAATAAATAACTTGGAGTGATGGCACCCATTACAAGGGCCCAGGGGAATCCTGTCGCACCAATGTTAGTACTATACGAGATGATTATGGAAGGACTTACGTTTTAACTACATGGGAGGATATACATTGGGAAGCAGAAGCTAACTTACAATTTGCCTATGAGATAGAATTACCTAAATATAAAGCAATTTTAGAGCATGCTAAACAATATGAACATCTTTTTAATGTAACGTTACAAAAAGCAAGGGACCTACTAGTAAGATTAAAAACTGATGAAAAGAAAGTAATTACCTCTGCAGAAGAAATTGAAGAAATATCCACACATCATGGTGGGATTTTTTCACTGAGTGGTCACCATCTAGTAACACTATTTTAAATGTACTTGTTCATCCAATTGTACTGTTAATTATTATTATAATTTTCACCATTACAAATATTTACCTACACTTGTGTATTAGACGGGTGAAGCAGGAGCTAGATCGGCAGTACACCCCACGTCTTTACAAACATTCTTGAGGAGCTGTTTACATTGTAGAGGGGGATCGAGTACCTTTTACTTTGTGGATAAGATCCTCAGGACTTGTTTTGTCACAGATCCAGTGACAAAGGGTGGTTTGTTATATGAAGCTTGTTATAATATTGAGATTATTGTCACTATATCTGTTTTAAACTGTATAAATGCATTTTTCATTTCTTTTCTGTAAGCATGCAGAGCTCAGCCAGATTTAGCACAGAGTGTCAGCATTCAGAATTGCTGGGCCAAGCATTAGGATAAGACATACAGGGACAGCTGGAGGAATGTGTTGTCAGCCTGAAAGAGAACCGAGTGTTACTTGAACCTACTGTTTGATGTCAGCTAAAATCTATCCTTGTTTGGAAATGGGCTCTGTGCCATCTGGGGGCTTGCACGTGGAGAAAACCACATAAAACAATCTGGAGGATTGCCCGCCATTGGGAGACTCGACAGCCGGACTACTGGAGACTACGTCGAATTGGTCTGAGAAATCCTTCCTGCGCTGTGACGATGACTGCAAACTCCATACGCAAGGCACCCACCCTTGGACTGAGTACTGCTGTGTTTCCCCCATTATTTATGCAGCCATAAGCCGATATTAAACAAAAGCTAAGCTATCCTCGTTCTCATGTAATCTTGTAAACCGTCATATTGCATGCTGGGGGGGGGGGGTAACACCTTTTTAATTTATAATTATTTAAATTCAGGTTAATTAAAACGCCGCAATTTAAAGAACTTATTTCCGAGGAGCTAAAACCTCATATCAGAAAACACACGCTCAATATGAATTGCGATGCTATGGCTTACCCACTTTTATTCCCTTACGGAGACACTGGCTGGCACAAAGATTTACAACATGCTCCCGATAAAAGAACCGCCATGCAAATAAGGCTTACTCAATGCCAATTTTACGCTGCGCAGATTAGCAATGAGGAATACATTTAGTATTTTGCACTCCAGTGGCAAACTATTCCAACAGTACGTTGTAGATGCGTATGTTAAAACAGAGGGCGCATGTCTCAGCTATCTCAGATTACAACAAGATCTGCGCATGGAACAATACAAAGGATTAATCAAACGCACTGCAAGCAAACGCTGAAAATAACGTATGCGTAGGCAAAATGTGGACGGTAATATGATCATTTCCAGGAAGTCCAAGATACATGCAACAAAACTATCAGGATGCCATGGCCATAGTATGTAAATTCGGAAAGCCCAATTTATCACTTTTACATGTAATCCTGCTTGGCCGGAAATTCTACATGCACTGTCGAATACCCAAAGACCAGAGCAGAGACCCGATACCAGTCTTCAGCCACGGTCAGTTGTACGTGGCTTTTTCTAGGGTTAGATCTTTTGACTCATTCATCTTCTCCACCAAAACACCTATGCACAACTGCACCTTTCAAGAAGTATTTATTTCTTCTTGATTTCTGAATTCCTTTCTCACCATTTTCCGTTTCTAATCTTACACCGCTGTATGCTACGGCGGGCGTTAGCTAGTAACCATTTATACAGATTCCAGGTACGCCTTTGGAGTCTGCCATGATCATGGGGCATTATGGAAATTAAGGGGATTCAAAACCAGTACTGGTAAGCCCATACAACATCAGAAATTAGTGGAATCCCCTATTCCTTCTCCCTATAACAAAACCATCGAAACTGGCAACAGTTAAATGCCAAGCACATACTGGGAAACAAGACCCAGTCAGCCAAGGAAACAAACTGGCTGATCACTTTGCTAAACAGGCTGCCTATGATAACACAAGTCTCTTTATTCCAACAGAAGGATGACAAAGACCCTGATAATCAAATTATTTCTTTACAGACCGCTGCCACTGACCGAGAAAGGATAAAGTGGTCCCAAGAAGGATCCCTCTCTGCTGGGGTCTGGACCCATAAGCAAACCTTTCCTCCCAAAGGCTTCTTTTCCAGGAATGGCAAAAATCGCACATGGCCTGGATCACACAGGAAAAGACGTTATGACTCAGGATGTCGAACGACATTGGGAAACCACAGGGTTCTCTGCATATGCTGAACAATTCTGCTGACAGTGTGCCCTATGTCAAAAGGTACAATATAGGCAAGGAACTCTGGTAAGTCCCGCAGTTACCCCGAAACCAGTGGGTCCATTTGAGCATCTTCAAATGGACTTCATTGAACTAACGCCATCCAAAGGATGATCGACACTGCCTCATGATTGTGGATGTGTTCTACCGGTGGGTTGAGGCCTTTCCTTCTAAGCATGCCGATGCAAAGGCAGTGGCTAAAGCTTTAATAAAAGAAATTATTCCAAGATGGGGAATACCACAGAAACTACAGAACGATAACAGTACCCACTTTGTGAATTCTGTAATAAGTGAGCCGACTACTTGGCTCCAGATAGATGTACACCATTACTTCAAATAACATCCCCAAAGTGGAGATATTGTAGAAAGGTGCAATGGCACCCTAAAATCAAAATTGGCAAAAATCTGTGAGCAGACACAAATGCTCTACCCTTGGCCTTGATTGGGTTGAGAGGAAAGTCACATCGGCAGTTAGGACTGTCGCCATTTGAAATTTTAACTGAACGCCCCATGCCTATTGGCATGGTTATCGGAAATGACACACTGCATACTGTGGACAATGATCTTCTCTCCAGTCTTACAGGTCTCCGAGCCTCCCTGAAGGAAGTCCACGAACAGGTTAACCAGGCTTGGCAGACCGGTCCCCCACCGATGGAGTTCCAGATCCCCCTTGGAACCTGGACACTGGTCAGACACACGCAAAGGAAACATTGGCATTAACCTCACTGGAGGGGACCATTCCAGGTGCTGCTATCTACACCTCACGCCGTTAAAGTTGAAGGACTTCCTGCCTGGATCGACGTCTCACAAGGCAAAAAATGGCACTCTTAGTCCTGTTAACTTCTTCTGTCCCCTCAAACATGCGACAACAAACTCATAGGGACCTTCCCACACTAACTTTCCAAGTAGGGAAGACCACCTCACTCCAGATTGACTTTTGTACCATCACTCCTTGTGGAGCCGGAAAACATGAACAATGGAGTAGGCCCGAAAAATGTGTGTGTGACTGCTGTCTCCACTCATTATGGCAGTAATTGCGAAGAATGACAGTGGGTATTTGCAAATACAGGTACCTAGGACTGGTGTTATCAGCCCTGGAAGGCTCAGCAACATGATCTCAAGACAAGGTTGTCGATCATTTAGGGACATACTAGCGGAATGTGCTCACATAATAATTGTAATAATTGTACTCTCTGCAGGTGAGGGGATGCTGGCGCACGCATGTTGTTGCCGCTCCTCCCTGTCAACACTTTCCGCAAAATTCGCCTAATTCTACACTCTTACGTTTGTTTTATTTCTTTTATTGTACGTATAGTTCGTGGATACAGCTGACTCGAATTGTATGGATTTGGCTTAATATTTACAGATTTTATGGACTCTGACTGGGAACAGCTGAGTCTGTGGATCACGGGACGAGAACCTACGAACATTTTTGTACCTGGCGATCTAGGACCTCGGGATGATCTGTCTCTGTGATTATATTAAATTCGCTTTGCTGATCTGCTCCCGTTTCATCATACAGTACTCTACGACTGGGAACTGATCTGATTTTCATAATAATCTGGCTTTTGGCTCCGGGGCGATCACGTCTGAAATTACCAAGCGTTACTGTTTGTGGCTGTGTATTGGAACCTCCAAATCCTGCTACCTCCTCCTGCTATGCTTTCTGCTTCTTGCTATCACCGCTCACCTACGCTACCACACCCGCCTGTCCTACTGGTTCTGCTGTGCTGTGCTGCTTCTCCAGTGCTATTCAGATAAGTATTGCCCAGTATCATGCTAAAATACTCTCATGACAAACTCCTTATTATTAAACAGTTTGTCCAGAGCAAATGGTCTGACTGCAACATCCTTAAGGACGCCGGTATTTTGCAGCGCCCGAAATATATACATCGCGGGTCAGGTCGCTGCCACCGCCAGGCTGCGAATGAAAAGACCACTGGCAGCATTTGCTCAGGAATACGCTGTCCTTCTCATGACCCTGGAAATAGAATTGTCGGTGTGCCAAATTTGCATTATGTGGAAATAAACCCTGATTGCGGCTCTGTGCAGAAAGAAGCCTCATTAACTAACATTGCACTATTTAACTCTAGGTCTCTTAACGGCAAAGCCGTTGGTGCTGTCAGAACTCATCACTGACACCAAACTTGATATTCTGTGTTTAACGGAGACTTGGCAAAAACCGAACGAATTTGCGTCTCTCACAGAGGCGACTCCAATTGGTTTCGCTTTCCACTCAGAGCCTCGCAGCTCAAGATAAGGCGGCGGGCTTGCAGTAATTATCTGAGAAGACTTAAACATTAAAACAATCCCAATTGACTGTCCATTGTCTTTTGAGTGCCTGGCTCTTAAACTAATAACGGAATCAGGTCCTGTCTCACTCATTGTTCTTTATCGTCCCCTAAAATACAATGCATCCTTCTTATCCGATCTGATTGAACTTTTAACCCACCTAAGCTCTTACTCTCAGAGAATTATCCTTCTTGGTGATTTCAACATCCATATTGACACCCCCACATCTAAACTGAGAAATGAATTCCTGTCCTTACTGGACTGTTTTGACTTGACAACATGTTGGATTTTCCAACCCATTCTGGAGGTCATATATTGGACCTGATCTTGACTGTTGCCAACATTTACAGCACTGATTTGGGACTCTGACCATAAAGCAGTATTTTTCACTGTCTCATTACCTCTCCCACCTCTTACCTGTAAACGACAAATTTCTTACAGAAACCTTAAAAATATCTGTCCCTCTATCCTTTCTGGATCCATTTCTGATCTTTTACTGTCTTCACCTATTCCACCAACACTAGATAGTCTTGTTGACCACTATAACTCAGCCCTTCATTCAGCATTAGATAAAACAGCTCCTTTAAAACATAAGGAGGTTTCCTTTAAATGCTCAGCTCCTTGGTATAACTCAGAATTGCGATCTATGAAAGCAGCTGGCCGACACCTTGAGAGAATGTCACATAAGACTGGCCTCACCGTGCACATCCAGGCTTTCTCTGACCACCAGAGCTTACAGAGAAGCACTAACTTCTGCCAAGAACACCCATTATGGCATAATAGAAAGTGGCCATGATAACCCAAGGGTTTCGTTCTCTGTAGTTAATAAACTACTCGAACCCGCATCTGGTCCAACTACCTCTTCTACTGAAGTCTGAGGAATTCCTCCACTTTTTCCGTAACAAAATTAAAGATCTAAATAATTCAACTAACAAATATATCATCCGTTTATATCTCTCCCTGTTTTCCCACTCCATCCAGCTCCTTCTCTAAGTTCTCACCAGTCACTTCTGCGTTTGTTAATAACCTGCTTTGTAAGATGAGGCCGACTACTTGTGTACTGGACCCCATCCCCACCACACTACTTAAATCCTGCCTTCATGCCATAATCCCGACTGTTACAACAATAATAAACTCATCCCTTGACACTGGCTCTGTGCCGCTCACTTTTAAAATTGCTTCTGTAACTCCAATGTTAAAAAAGTCTGGCCTTGATGCTGACAATCTTAATATCCGGCCTATTTCCCACTTACCTTTCCTATCAAAAGTTCTTGAGCATGTTGTAGCTTCCCAACTCACCAATTACCTAACCTCTAATAATTTGATGCAACCCTTTCAGTCTGGTTTCAGGGCGCAGCACAGCTGTGAAACTGCTCTGCTACGGGTAATCAATGATTTGCTTATGGCAGCAGACTCTGGACAAACCAGCATATTAATTCTGTTAGACCTCAGTGCAGCATCTGACACTGTTAGACATGACATCCTACTGTCCAGAATGGAGAACATGCTGGGTATCTCTGGCACTGCCCTCCAGTGGTTCAAGTCCTATCTGACTGATAAACTCTTGCCTGTTAGTCTTGGCAACAGCAGATCCAGCTCAGTGCCAGTCACACAAGGAGTCCCTCAGGGCTCTGTCCTCGGTCCTCTGCTTTTCTGTATTTATATGCTTCCCCTTGGCCATATTATCCGTAGTTATGGACTGGGTTATTTTTATGCAGATGATACTCAGCTCTACTTCAATGTTAAAAGTGGAACTTCATCAGAGCTTTCTCAGCTCACAACCTGCCTTAGTGAAATTAAAACCTGGATGGAGCAGAACTCTTTAAAATTAAATTGTAATAAAACTGAACTCCTGCAAATTGGGACAAAAATGCAACTTAATAAAATGAGCTCCTTCCCAGTCCATCTTGGCGGTGATCTCATCAGACCTGCCTCTATTGTAAAAAAATCTTGGTGTCATTTTTGATTCCTCCCCCTCTTATTCCGCCCACATAAATCACATTAAGAAACTCTTACTTTCACCTCCGTAACATATCCCGTGTTCGATCCTTCCTCTCCTTCTCTAAGGCTAAGAAACTTGTCCATGCTTTTATCACATCCCGCATCGATTATTGTAATTCCCTACTGGCAGGTGCCCCTTCTAATCTTATATCACAGCTCCAGCTTATTCAAAACTCAGCTGCAAGAGTCCTTACTCGAACCAGCAGCAGCGAGCACATCACACCCATCCTGCTCCGTCTTCACTGGCTCCCTGTGTCCTACAGAATCGAATATAAAATCCTACTAATAACCTACAAAGCTTTAAATAACCTCGCACCAAACTACATAACTGACCTTCTCCATCACTGTGCGCCTACCCGCCCACTAAGGTCCTCCGATTCTGGCAATCTTGTCGTACCCCTCACTGATCTACACTCCATGGGTGACAGGGCCTTCAGCTGTATAGCACCCAGACTCTGGAATGACCTACCGAAATTAATCAGGTCAGCTGACTCCATGAATTCTTTTAAACTCAAAACTCATCTGTTCATTAAGGCTTTTAGCTCTACTTGACTTTATTACCTTTCTCTCAGTTTACTTCTGTCAAGATGCTCATATAATCTGTATGTGTGTGTGTGTGTGTGAGACCATCAATTATGTTGTCTTTTTTTTTCCAGAATTTACTGTCTTAATCTTCTTTATTTATTATCTGGTTTGTACAATGCTATTGTGAAAACATAAAAAGATGTAATTGAACAAAATGCATGTGTGTATAGAAAATAGGACAAAATGATGAAACTTGTTTGTGTTTTGCGTACGTGACAAAAAGCATGTATACTTTCTGGAAGTTTCTTTTGATGATGTGTGTGACAAGAAAATATACCTTTAGGGTAATGACTTTACAAAATTGGAAAAGTACAATGAGTCAGGACGCTATTTTTTGCTTACGTGGTCTACGATCAGGAGATTAGAAAGGTATAAAAGAACAAGGACATTTGCGCTCGAGGCAGATGAAGCGCGGTGTCCTAGGACTGTGTTTCTCTGACATTTTACCCTTGCCTGGTATGTATTAATAAAAGGTTTTGACTAATTTTAATTTTCTTCTCTGTCTTCAGTCACAAAAAGTGTCCACAGTTTTTGGCGCCCGAACGTGGGGCAAGAGACGGCCGGTCGACTCCTCCAGCGAGACCATTTCAGTGATCCGCCTTACCAGCGGACTGCCGCTAACTTGAGCTCCGGCAGCAGAGCATGCAGCTCCGGCAAAAGTTAGGACTGCCCTGTCCTGAAACAGTTCTTGTGTGAGGAGCCCCTGGTCTCCTCTTTGCTACATCCACGGTGACTGAACGGATTTCCAGACAGAGCTTGCACACTTCCAGGCTGGGGTAAGCACCGGGGGATTTCCGAACATTTTTTATTTTCTAAATAACGGGAGGGCGAGTTTCCTGTTGACCGTCTAGTCATACTCATATCTCAACGGGTTGCTTAAGGTGATGGAGACTTGAACCGAATCGGACACGAAGTCACCTGAGCTGGAATCCGGGGATGTGAGCGGACAGGCTAACGGGACGAGTAACGGGGTGGTATGGAAATATAAACCGAAAAGAGCACAGATTACAGGATTGCTGTTAGGACGGAATGATACGTAGCGCTATGGAAGATATGTAGCTATGGAAGATATGTAGCGCTATGGGAAAATAAATAAATCTACATACGGAATAAGCAACAATACCGTGTTCTCCTGGGAACTGGGACAGGACCGATAGTTAGGTGTCTCCCCTTGGGACTAAAGAAGGGAACAGTTTAGGTTTAGTGAGTGGCACACTTAATGCCTCGCTGATTCATACGTACAAGGGATTAGGCGAATCAGTATATAGTTGGAAAATTAAATACAGAACCCAGGAGAGCAAGGGGACATAATGGGAACTTATAACAGTAAGCCTGTTAATCGCCGCACAGGGGGATCAAAATCATTAATGCTGGAAGAATTATTTTCGGAGGATCAACAGACGCCCCGTAAAAATGGGTCTCCTAGAAAATTTATAGAAAAGAAGACAGGTTTAGATTTCAAGAAGGCATGTAAGAAATGGAATAGACAGAGTGGTGGGCGTTGGCCGATAGAGGGGACAGGAGATATAAGTGAAATACAGGAAACTAGGAAGATCCTGTGTACCGTATCGAATGGATATGTTCGATAGATGGGAATTAGTAATAAAAGACAGAAATTTAGAAGCAGTACAGAAACAGAATGAATTGTTGCGGGCAAATGAGGGAAAGGCTAAAAAGGAGAAAGAGGAATTGCTAATTACATTACAGAAAGTTCAGATAGGCACTGAACCACAGGCAGATGGGAGGAAAAGGAAGAATAATCCAAATAAAGACCCCCTTTATCCTATTATTTTTTCCCCTCCTCAGTACCAACCTCAGGCACCTCCATTATCCCCTCCTCTATCCCCCTTTCCGACTGCCCCCCCTACACTACAACTAGCAGAAGTTTCCCCTGATGATTCCCCAGGCACAGATCACTATGACCCCTCAACCCATCGTGATGACCCACCCTGTACTAGACAAACCCCCGTCTCCAAATGCACCAGAAGTCAAACCTCCACTCACAAACCAGCTCCAACTTTTTTCTCTTCTGATCCTTCACCTTCACTTACTTGCCCTTTAATAGAAGTTCCCAATCCCCATTATAACCCTGCCCATCCAGCTGGACCCCAAAATCCCACAACAGTTATGATAAATCGGAATTGGGACATCCAAGAACTAAAAGATGTCGTGAATGCACTTCCAGATCCAAAGGAAGTAGGAGGACTACAATTTGTTGAACAATTTGATCAGTTAGATAGCATGTATAAGCCTAATGCTGCTGAATGGACCCAGGTACTTCGTCGAAAGCTTGGGACCACATGGGCCACTGTTAGCAGGGGTGTCCGCAATGACATTCCATGGGTATGGAACCCAGCTTTAACTCGAGGACAGGGGATAGGTGGAGAAGGCGAATTTAACCCACAATGGGAGGCGTTGAGACAAAATATTGCAGAAAAGTATAAAAAAGGAACGGACTGGTCCCTTATTTCTGCTGTAAAACAAAAGAGAGACGAAACGGTTGATGAATGGGCACATAGGATTCAAGACCTTATGGCTAATCACTCGGGCTTGGGAAATGCTGATGACCGCACCCGAGCTGCAGTTCCACCTTTTGTTTCCGGTTTGCGCCTTGATATACAAAACAAAGTCCGCACTTCCTGTATTGAGTGGGAAAGTGCCACGTTTGTTGAAGTCAAACGACATGCTGAACATGCCGAATCGAACTCTCATGCCAAATTATTGGCAGCACAGATGAACTATTATACCAGGAATACTCCTGACCAAGGTCGAGGATATGGCTTTAGAGGAAGGGGACGAGGACGAGGAAGAGGACGAGGTGGTTTTAGAGCTCCTCCTGTTGACCACAATAAGAATCCTTTTATTCCCTCTCCCTTTAATCCCAATGTTAATTCCTACTCTTGCTACGCCTGTGGTGAAACTGGACATTTTCGTCGACAGTGCCCTCACAGACAGCAACAGCCCCCACCTCCCCTTATTCCACCTGTTTCCTCTGACACCCCTGACTAACAATACTGGCCATAGGAAAACGCTGGGACCTCCAGCCACTCTTTTCAACTACCTTTGCTCACCCATAATTCAGAGACTGATCCTTTACTGACATTGTTCGTTGATGGCACTGAGACTGTTTTCTTAATCGACACTGGTGCCACTCGCTTGCTGGCAAAGGTCCCTGCTTCGAACGAAAACTGTTACTGTGCTTACTGCTTCTGGACAACCTCACCTTTTTCAAGTATCACAACCTCTTCAAGTCCAGTCACGTCCTGGCGGACATACCTTGTTCAACCCCCAAGTTGTTGTGTCAAATTACCCCTTACCCCAAACCCTCTTTTGCAGCATGGACTTTAGATATTTCCCCACACACCATTCTCCTCAAAGCCCTACACTCTTTTTCCCCTTGTCTTTTTCCCAATTTACAGACCCCTGACATTTTGCCTAGAATCTTCCTTTACTTGTATTTGCCCCGAAACCCTTCACATCTACTGTGTTTTTATTTCATCCACAAAGGCAGCTGCTTCTGTTCATTTTACATGCTCACAGCACATATATTATCTTGGCAGCATAGTGCCTCATATTTTCCTTAGCTAAATCACACACTGTTAAATGGGAGAAAATAGGACCATGGGTGGAAAAATGCCTTGAAAGAACAGACTGGTTACAAGTTACTCCAGGTATTTTTGATACTCCTGACCATTTAATAACTAAAGTAATGTTTCAAGGGATAGCCCATTGTGAGCCTCTGGTGATCCACCCGAAATCCTCCTTCCGCCCGCACCGTGCCCAATATCCTTTGTCTCCCGAAGCAGAGGCTGGCATCTCCGCCGTACATCCCGATCTCGTCAAACGCGGTACCGCCGTTAGACATAGACCGTCATGCCTCAGGGATACAGAGAAGCCCCTTGTGTATATGGACAAGCTCTTGCCCAAAAATTTAGAAGGCTTTTGGCCGGACGGGATACAGTATGTAGATGGAAATGATATGTAGCGCTACGGAAGAAAATTGTACAATAGATACCCAGAAATTGTTGCTGTTTTTGGGGGACAATAGATACCCAGAATGTTTTTGGGGGACAATGGCCATAAAGTTTCTAAAAGTTAAGCTGCAGCTAATCAAAACAACTGTAAAATATCTAGGTCATGACATTACGTTTGGAACAAGAGCTCTCTCTAGCGATTGCATTACAGCCATCCAAAATCTTCCTAGACCGGTCACAAAACAACAGGTTATGTCTGTTTTAGGTATTCTGGGCTACTGCAGACAGTGGGTTCTAAATTTTACTGAAAGAGCACAGCCGTTGCAACAACTGGCTGAGAAGGCTCTCTGTAACCTCAAAGCTACTTTTCTATCTGCGCCCGCGCTAGGTTTGCCTGATCATTCTCGTCCATTCACTTTGTTCGTGGACGAAAAGCAGGGATTTATGAATGCAGTACTGACGCAACAACATGGAGATAAACAAAGACCGGTGACTTATTTTTTCTAAAAAAAAACTGGATCCAGTGGCCGCAGCACTTCCTCCGTGTATTCGTGCTGTGGCTGCAACAACAGAAGCTGTATTAGCAAGCACGGATGTAGTTCTCATGAGCCCCCTAACAGTTAAAGTGCCTCACGCTGTACATTCTATCCTAGTACAAGCCAAAACTTCACATCTCAACTAGTTACGCAGTGGTCCAAGGGGACCGCCTGCTGGAAGCAAATCGAATTTCATCAAGCTTAAGTGCACAAGCAGCTGAACTCGTAGCACTCACTCGAGCATGTCAGCTGTCCGAAGGGAAGATCGTAACAATTTATACGGATTCCAGGTATGCTTTTGGAGTCTGCCATGATCATGGAGCACTATGGAAACTAAGGGGATTTAAGACCAGTACTGGCAAACCCATCCAACATCAGAAATTGATCGAATCCCTTTTAGAAGCCATACCAAACCATCGAAGCTAGCGATTGTGAAAATAATAGCTCACACAGGAAAACAGGATCCTGTTAGCAAAGAAAATGAATTAGCTGACCACTTTGCTAAAGAGGCTGCATATAATAACACACTAATTTCTTTATTCCAACAGAGAAATGACCAGGACCCTGATAATCAAATTATTTCTTTACAGAGTGCAGCCACGGATATCGAAAGGAGAAAATGGTCCAAAGAAGGGTCCCTCTCTGATGGAGTCTGGACTCATAAACACACTAACAAACCTTTTCTCCCAAAAGCCTCTTTCCCAGGAATGGCAAAAATCGCCCATGGCCTCGATCACGCAGGTAGAGATGCCATGGTTCGAGATGTTGAAAAACATTGGGAAGCTGTAGGTTTCTCTACATATGCAGAGCAATTTTGCAGATGCTGTGCAATATGTCAAAAGTTTAATGTGGGAAAAAGGTACCCAGGTAAGTCCCGCCGTTACCCCTAATCTAATGGGTCCGTTTGAACACCTCCAAATGGATTTCATTGAACTAACCCCGTCTAAAGGGTACCGATATTGTCTTGTGATTGTCGATGTGTTCTCCCGATGAATAGAGGTTTTCCCTTCAAAACACAGCGATGCCAAAACAGTAGCTAAAGCACTAATTAAAGAGATTATTCCAAGATGGGGTATCCCTCAAAAGTTACAAACAGATAATGGCACTCATTTTGTGAACTCCATTATAAATGAATTAACCACCTGGCTATTGTGAATACCATCCCCAAAGCAGAGGCATCGTAGAACGATGCAATGGCACTTTAAAAGCTAAACTCGCAAAAAATTTGTGAACAAACTAATTTATCATGGCCGGATGCACTACCCTTAGCTTTAATGGGACTAAGGGGACGGACACACCGACAACTGGGACTATCACCGTTTGAGATTCTGACCGGACGTCCCATGCCCGTTGGCATGGTTGTAATGTGAATTTGCATACTGTGGACAATGATCTTCTCTCTAGTCTTGCAGGTTTGCGAACCTCGTTGAAGGAAATCCACCAGCAGGTTAATCAAGCCTGGAGGACCAGTCCCCTTTCCAAGGATTTACCAATTCCTTTGGGCACCTGGATCCTGGTTCGAGATACTCGGAGGAAACACTGGCATCAGCCTAGGTGGAGAGGACCATTCCAAATTCTTCTATCCACACCACACGCCGTGAAAGTTGAAGGACTGCCTGCCTGGATTCACGCCTCACATTGCAAGAGATGGCACCCTTGATTGCTGTGCTATTATGCTTTTCTTTTCCCTTGTCTACTGCCCTGGTCACCTTGACTTTCCCGTTGGGAATTACCACATCAGTGCAGTTTGATTTCTGCTCTATTATCAACTGTGGGACTGGTCGACAAGCCCAGTGGACCGGATCTGACAAATACGTGTGTATGAGGGGAAGTGACTGCGACAACTGGCAATGGGTTTTTGCTAACACTGGAACTGAGGACTGGGGTTATCAACCTTTTGAGGCCCAAAAATATGGTTTGAAAAATCGGTTTTCTATCATAAAAGGACATGCCTCTCATGAATGTGCTGACAACCATTGTAACCCCTTGATCATTACTTTGAAGAACCCCTCTTTACATGACTCAGGTATTTATGTATTAGGAGCATATGTATCTGGAACAGACCCTTTCGGAAGATTTCTAATTAAGATTGACAATCCTGTTACTAACACCCCTCATTCTCTGGCACACACACCCATCTCCCCAACCTTTGGTTCAGATTTTTCTCCTGTTAAGATTATGAATATTTCCACCCTTTCATCCACTTTTTCAGTAGAAACTGGTTATGGGAATCAGAATAGATGGTTGCAGTGGGTTCTCTATTCAGCTAAGCAAGTTAATCGTTCTCATTGTTATGTGTGTGCTGCAGCCCGTCCTCATTTAGCTACAGTCCCTTTCCCATTATCTAACATTTCTGACCCCGTGGGGTTGCCCTGCCTTCTGTACTTATTCACTACTTCCAAGAAACCCCTCTCTGGTTCAAAGTGTTCTAATCTATCTATTCTTTTTCCCCCCACCCGTCACATGGATACCCCTATGTTTCAAACTCACGAAGGAAATTATACATGTTTCAAATCTTATGGAATGACATGGGTAGGAGAATTACCATTTTCTTTCTGTTCTCAAACTTTTCAGGTTAAATTTTCTCTGAACACCGTTCTGTCTTCCTTTCTTCTCTCCCAAACCACTCCTAGATCAGATATTTGGTGGATGTGTCGTAGGTCCAAATTATTTGCCACCCTTCCCCCTAACTGGTCTGGTATGCCTTTTAGACTTCTATCCTTACCTCCCTCTCACTCCCCATATTATTCCACACCTCCTTTTTATTTCCGACATACCCGCTCTCTTTTCCATATGCCTACTAATATCTCCTTACATGGCCCTGGAGTATACATAGATGCTATTGGAGTCCCTAGGGGTGTCCCAGACAGATTTAAAGCTAGGGATCAAGTCGCAGCCGGTTTTGAATCTATCATACCCCAAATTACTATTAATAAGAATGTAGACTGGATTAATTACCTTTATTATAACCAACAACGTTTCCTTAACTTCACCAAAGACGCTATTGAAGGCATACATGAACAGCTTGATCGTACTTCTCTGATGACTTGGCAAAATCGTCTAGCCTTGGACATGTTACTTGCGGAAAAGGGAGGTGTCTGTGCTATGTTTGGTGATGCTTGTTGTACATATATTCCAAATAATACCGCGCCAGATGGATCAATAACTCGTGCATTGGCAGGCCTCACTGCTCTCTCTAAAGAACTTTCCACTAATTCTGGCATTACAAATCCTTGGGATCAGTGGTTTACATCCTCCTTCGGATCCTGGGGACAATGGATAAGATCTGTTTTCATTTCTTTGGTTGTGACATTTTGTCTCCTCCTCCTGGTTGGTTGTTGTATTATCCCTTTGTTTATCTAAGTACTTTACCGCCTCTATGGAAAGGGCATATATGCTACATGATGAGCGCATGTCTCGTATAGCTTCTTCCATTTTCTCTCCCCTTTCCCCTTCATCAACCATTTCAAGATAGAATTATATTGCCCACATCATTTAGTTCAAAAAGGGAGGAGTGTGAAAACATAAAAAGATGTAATTGAACAAAATGCATGTGTGTATAGAAAATAGGACAAAATGATGAAACTTGTTTGTGTTTTGCGTACGTGACAAAAAGCATGTATACTTTCTGGAAGTTTCTTTTGATGATGTGTGTGACAAGAAAATATACCTTTAGGGTAATGACTTTACAAAATTGGAAAAGTACAATGAGTCAGGACGCTATTTTTTGCTTACGTGGTCAACGATCAGGAGATTAGAAAGGTATAAAAGAACAAGGACATTTGCGCTCGAGGCAGATGAAGCGCGGTGTCCTAGGACTGTGTTTCTCTGACATTTTACCCTTGCCTGGTATGTATTAATAAAAGGTTTTGACTAATTTTAATTTTCTTCTCTGTCTTCAGTCACAAAAAGTGTCCACACTATATACTGTATATTCTGCCATTCTTTATTTTATTCTGTAAGTGCCTTGAGCATGGGAAAGGTGCTATATAAATAAAATGTATTATTATTATTAATCACCACTTTAAAAGATCCATCACTCTATGATGAGGATGTTTACATATTAGGGGCACACGCTTCTGGAAGAGGTCCTCTTTGGGGAAATTATTCAAGTCACAGCGCCAAGGCCCGATTCTGTCTCTCCTACCTCCTTGACCTCCACTGCTACTGTCCTTCCTAATGACTCCCCATCACACCCTGTGCGGTACTTAAATATTACCTCCTTGTCCTCCACCTTTGTAGTTGAGACTGGTTATGGGAACCAGAACCGATGGCTTCAATGGGTATTTTACTCTGCTAAACAGGTGATCCAATCAAATTGCTATGCCTGTGCCATGGCCAGACCACATCCGGCCACAACCCCTTTCCCCTTAACCAACCCATTGCACCCTGCTGGTCTCTCGTGTGTTGCAGCTGTTCTCCTCCCCGACTCCCCCTAAGGACTCCATATGCACATCTCTACACCACCTCTTCCCTCCCTTTCCCCCTATGACCCCACCAATGTACAGCTCATATAGGGCCAACTATACTTGCTTTTCGCAAAATGGCCCCGACTCCTCAAACTTCGTTGGTAGACTACCACCTAAATGGTGTCAAACCTATAATGTGTCCCCTGGTGCAAGCACTCACCAAAATCTCTCATTCCTGGTTTTCCTCCCATAATTCCCCACGTGCCGATATATGGATGTGTAAAAAGAGCGTTACTCTCAATCCTTCCGCCTGACTGGAGTGGCCGTTGTGCCCTAATCCAATTTATGCCTTTCCACATCTTACCTCTTCACTCTTCTGATTCTGTTCGTCCAGGTAAACCCCGGAACAGTCATTCTACCCTTGAAATGTTCGGTTCTACTGTATATATATATAGATATCTGAGTCCCCAGAGGAGTTCCAAGCCAATATAAAGCACATGATCAAGTGGCTGCTGGATTGGAATCAATTATATTCTGGTGGCCAACAATAAATAAAAATGTAGATTGGATTAATTATCTTTATTACAATCAACAGCGATTTCTTAAATTTTACTCACGAAGCCATTGAGGGCATCCATGAAGAACTAGACAACTTCTCTCATGACCTGGCAAAACTGGATAGCACTTGATATGCTTTTAGCTGAGAAAGGCAGTGTATGTGCCATTTTCGGGGAAACTTGCTGTATCTTCATCCCTAATAACACCGCTCCTGACGGATCAATAACCCATGCACTTGCTGGTCTTACCACCCTCTGTTGAACTTGCGGAAAATTCTGGTATTTCCAATCCCCTTGATGAACTATTTGAAAGATGGTTCGGGGCATGGGCCGGGTGGTGTAAGACTATTTTCGCCACTGTCCTCATATCGTTTGCAATTCTGGTTGTTTGTGGTTGCTGCCTCATCCCCTGTATTCGCAGCCTCCTTCAGAGGCTCACCGACACCTCCCTTACAAAAGCCTATTTTCTCCATGCCCACAATTCCCAGGACCCCTATTACAACCCTTTGCTCCTGAAACCTACACCCCCTCCCGAATATGATACTGCTCCCGATGAATGGGTCCGATTACTTAATATGCACATTTTATGTACAAAGGGGGGAATTGAGAAAGAAAAAACATTAACTAATTATAAGTAGTTACCTCACAATACCAAGGACTATTTTGTATTGATCATGCTGCAGAGAGCTATAGGATTTATTAGTTTTATATGCTTTGTTCTTCATTTAGGTAGAAAAAGAATTAAGCTTGTGCACAGAATAAGGGACTAACTTGCATTTTTATGAGAAAATGCTGACCTCTTGATACTAACAGAACACCCTGTGATATTATAAATCAGTTATGACAGTTTCTGAATTCTTGCTTAAAACTATTAGAGCATATTTCTTAAAACAGTGCCCCGATAACCTATCTGAAAGAAGCAATGTACACATTCCAATTCAGGGAGTCGCAAGCTATTATAATTTATGTATAACCTCAAAATGAGCTGCCATATATATTTTTTTTTTTTTATTAATACATGAACTAGGTACATAGAGGGAGGCCCCACGTTAGGCTGCAGGCTATCTGATCTGACCAGTCAGTCAGTGGCACTGAGCCGGATAGGCTGCAGACTGACTCGCCAAGAATAAATAGCTTTTTACTTTAAATTGGTGTTTGTCTCCCGTCGTTTCCGACTTCAGCGTCCACAACCCCCAACAGGAATTCACCTAACCGAATATGTCCCATTGTTTATACCCTATACTCAAATCTGTTTTTACAATATGATCGTTCAGACCATGTTTCATTAATTACACTTTGATTTAATTACCTTGCCGTAACAAGGCAGCGCCTAGAAGTCAGGACCTTTGTTTTCATAATAAGCCTTTGTTTTCATGTTATTAACCTAAACAATTAAAAAAGTCTTAATGGGCCCCTGGCGTACTTAATCTAATTTGAACGTGTTCTATTTTTTTATATCATAAAATTTTAACGTAAATACTTATTCTCACCACGATTTAAAGCAATTAAGAAAATACACTCCTGATTTGCTACACAAGTCTTTACTAAAAAAAACAAATCCTTAACACGTTTTTCAGCACTTGGTAAAAACGCCATCAACCTGTTCAAATAAGGTCCCTGGTCCCTCTGCGAACTTAAATCACAAGACTTATTTAAACGTGATAATCAGTTAAATGTTAAAAACACTTTACATTCAGATGGTTTGAAACTACTTTGAACGTATCCCCTGTTTATATCATCTTTAAAAAACTTCTGCATTCACCACAACGATCAACGGGTGCTCGCTGTCTGTTTACATTCCCAACGAACCCCCCAGCTCTTTATGGTACTTGATAAAAAGCTGTTTATATTCTGAATACAAACCCCGGCTCTTTCCGATGCTGAATTTTAGTCTCGTTAAATCGGGTAAATGTCAAAATAGACTTTCACATTCAGATGGTTTGAAACTACTTTGAATGTATCAACTTTAAAATACATTTGACAATCTAAGAAATGGTTTCACATATAAAACATCTGCGTTTAGCACAACGATCTCTTGGTAAAACAAATGAAGCTAATTTTTCAAGCAGAGAGAATCAAACTAAAACATAACGGGGACCTTTTTCCTAATGTCTAGGTGTTACACTTACAGATGTGAGCATTTGAATGAAGGTTTTTTCTGCCAAAAAGTTCCACTGCCTTGAGGAAGCGGTACATCAACTCATCACCTATGAGCTTTCTACCAAATGTACAGAGCACGTCGCTCCACCCTTCCAAGGCCAGACAGAGCAAGATGGGCAGCATAAAGAGCTCTGCTTTGCAATCTATCGACACGCTAACTTTTTTAGCATACAAGTGCTTCGGTGATCTTTCCAATAGGTAGGCGATTTCGCTTTTTCTTCCACAATGGAAGAAATACTTTTGTGATTGTTGGCAAGTGTAGATTATCGAAATATGTGCCATTAACAATAGTCTCTTCAAACTGATGAAATGATTGCCTTTTCTAAATCAGATTGCTCTTTGTCGCCAGAACTATCTCCAAGAACCTTCTCAACAGGAGGTGGGTTTTCTGATTTTTAAATAAAAAAAAAACTATTTGTAATGTTCAGATTTTACAAATTAGGTATTTTTCTTATTTCAGAAGGTTGCAGTTTCTGGCCCATTGGTTGCTCAAAAAGTGAGTCAATTCTAATACTTTTAAATTGAAATGTTTATAAGACCATACAGATTTGATACTTTAAAAGTACATTCAGACTTATTACTTAATGGAAATGTACAAAAATGTATTACTTTATAAGCATGTTCAGACTGATCACTTTTAATGGAAATGTCTTTAAATACGTAGAAACTTGGTACTTTGTTTTAATTGAAGAATCGGAGGCCGACCTGTATTCTTCTTTACATCGAACAAGTACGCAACTGGAAGAGTGAATATCTACCACAGATTGTGTGAAACAGGATTTTTAGTCTCAGAAAAACAAACTAAAGATTCCTGTAAGTACTACTTTCACCTGAGGGTTCAGGTGTATGAAAAATAAGGCTTTGGGAGTTGATTATATAATTAAGAGAAACCTCAATGCTTCCGAAGAGTGGTTATTCTTCCGAAGGTTCCAGTCAGCCTCTAAAAATCACTGCAAAGACCCTTGGACAGTCTATTATGGAAAATCTTTCACGCAGCCTGGTAAATTGAACTAATTGTGCGAGTGCACTGCAAATGAGACGGTTTTCTTTAAAAAACAAACGTTTGTTTCTTCAGAACCTTCGTCGCCAGGATTACTGACTCAGATACTCGGGGATTCACCACAGTTTGTATCACCCAGATTTCTCACCCAAATAGTCAGCAAATCCGAAAGGGCTAAGTGCTGCCGAGCTGGACTGAAATCAACAGAGTTCTGCTGGATTTTCAAAGTGCCTTACCGGACCTTTCACCCCTTTCTCCAGATTTACATGAAAAGGTTATTTTATTGTATGCTATTTTAGAAAACTTGTTATCCAAATAATGGCATGCAATATGAGATGCGAAAGCAGGAAAAGGCGCTCAAGTGAGGACTTGTGCACTGGAAGTGGTTCTCAAAATGTTGGTTTATTGCATGATATGGTGAATGAACTTACTCTCTTCGACCCCCCCAAAAATCCCTACCCCACCTCCTCGATATTTTAATGAATTGGAATATATTAAATTGGCAAAATCAAAACATGACCCAATATAATAGCTACCATGGGAGTACCTTCACCTGTTACCACTCCCATCGACTTTGACCAGCTTGACTGCCTTTTAGAAATCCTGCATGCAGTAGCCACCCCCAATGAAATGCTAACATTAAATGATTTGTTAGAAAGGGTTCACCGGTCTTTGACCAAAAATGTGAATGCTCAAACGGGTCATGGTTTAACACCATGGGTTCTGCAAATGCTCTGCCATTTGTTCCAACCACTCAGAATGCTGTTGTCTTTCAGAGTATGGTTACACCAGTCTCAGCTACCCCTTTGGTTACAACTGTTTCAGTTATACCTTCTGTACCCTCTACTTCTGTTTCAGTCACTGCATCATCTGCTCTAGTCATGCAGTTTGTAGCTAACCCCTCTGCTCTAGTCACTATCTTAAATTTCGTTGCTGCCTATGAACTAGAGTATTACAAGGAGGTGTTTAACAGTATTTATTTATTTAGCAAAGAATTCTGGATAGTTTTTCAGGTACTTTAAATCCACAAGATGTTGTACAGATAGAATTGCATGCTGATTCCTTACCTATTAGTGTTTTTATACAAATGACTAGAACTAATTAATGTAGACAAGTTTTTTCAACAGAGAACCTTCTTGAGAGTCACGCGAGTGTATTAGCATATGAGTCTCTGATGCTAGTCATACAGATTGTTCGGTCACCTAGTGCAGTGGTTCCCCCCCTCTGGGGGGTCGTGAGACATTGGGGGGGGGGTCGCGAGATGATTTCCAAGAAATCAAATACTTTAAAACTTTTTAGAAATTAATTAATTTAATTTTTTACAAATAAAATTTTATCCATAACTAACAAAAGATAAAAACTAGTAGTTAATAGATACATTTAAAAAAAAACATGCAAATTAAAAAGCCAGACTGTCTTGGAGCGAGTGCGTCGGTGTGTGTACAGACGGTGCTGGAGCGATGCTGGGGAAAAAGAAAGGTCTTAAAGCAAGAGTCTTACAAGTGGCGCCTCACGTAAAATTCACGCATTGTATTATACACAGAGAAGCTCTTGCGAGCAAAACACTTGACCCAGAACTTAAATGTGTTCTTGAGACTTCGATAAAAATGGTCAACAATATAAAAGCGCATCCACTCAATATCAGACTGTTTGCCACTCTCTGTAACGAACTGGGATCGGAGCATGAGTGCTTGCTTTTCCATACAGAAGTCAGGTGGCTTTCGTGAGGGAATGTGCTCTGCCGCCTGTTTGAGCTGCGGGACGAAGTGCGCTTATTTCTGATAGAGCATGGGTCCCAGCTCGCTGATCACCTCACTGATCCTGACTGGTTAACAAGGCTAACGTATTTCGCTTGCATATTTGAAAAACTGAATGGACTTAATGTCATTTCAAGGTGAGAACACACAATTTTGCTAAATGATAAAATCTACGCATTCAAGAGAAAACAGAAGCGAGTTGAAATAGTTGATATGTTTTCTGAGCTGGATGAAAAAAGTTATGGTTGTTAGAGCGTTATGTTCTTTTTTGTTGTCATGCTCTTGTTTGGATAAGATATTTTGTTGAAATTAAACAAATGAGTAAATTACTATTAAAAAAAATTATATGGTTGTTAGACCATTGTGTTCTTTCGTGTTGTCATTCTCATGTTTGGATAGGCCTATTGGCGCATGTGCACCATTGGGCACAAGCTTTTGTATATTTTAACCACTTCCGAGGATAGTGGGGGTCACAAGTCACTGGCACGGTTATTTTGGGGGTCGTGAGCTGAAAAGTTTGGGAACCCCTGACCTAGTGGGGGGCGCTAACGGCACTCTCAAGGTGTCCACTCTACTCAATCATGAAATAGTCAGAAAGAAAATGAGGCATTATTTCTTATTACAGGAATCATCTCTGTTGCGCCTTTTGTCTGGTTACCCTAATGGAAGACCGATACATACAAAATCCGCATTTATGCATGCGTGAAGCGAACCACCTTCAGAGCAGGGCTGGATTATCCGAGCATGGAGAGAAAAAAAAAAAAAAAAAAAAAAAAAAAAAAAAGTCTTTTGCGGACATTCATAAATTTGAAAACTTGCTGGATATTAAAATTGTTGTCTGGTACAGATGCCCAAGAAATGAAAAATTTGAACGCTCCAGTGGTAGAAACCCAAAAACCCATTTTATGTTTTTGCATGATAATTATTACGCCATTTTGAATTTAAAGGGTTTTCTACGTGTGAAATACTTGACACTACTGTTACACAGGCTACCACTCAAACCTTAGCCATCGCTGTGAAGGGCACTGCAACGTCCGTTTCTCCCCGGATTGCAGACCGATCCCTGAAGAGATCATCAAGTGTGCTGACTGCAACCGTTACTGCCGGTCCAAAGTTAGTTTAATTCAGCATACGATTCTTAAATTTAATGACAAGACCAATGACATGGAAGCGGCCTGCGACACTGCAAAAATGTGTCCCTTGTGTTACAAAGCTTACAGTGAATGCCGCCTCGAAACCAAATAAATATCGTCCCAAGGAATGCCGTGTTTGTAATGCAAAAATTGAAAATGATGCAGAAAACAATCAATGCTTTATAGAAACCTTGAAGTCTGGGAAGCTGTGTGAGAAATAGGTGTTATGATTTTGAAAGTTGGAAAGAAACGGGTGGGCATATACCAAATTATGTATACCGTAAGTACTTGTGTGAGGAATCCTGGTTCTGTGCGGGTGAAGATTGTATACACCAGTTCTTTGCCAGATACAATCGTCCCAAGTATCGAGTTTATACCTTCATAGCTCACAATTCAAAAGGTTACGATGGGTACTTTTAAATGAAGTATTTGATAGAAAATGGAGTGAACACTCATGTTACCACTCAAGGAAATAAGTTGATGTGTTTCACAGATGAGGGTTATCAATTACGTTCTATAGATTCTTTGAATTTTGTTTAACAATGAAATTGAGTGTCATGCCTAATGCCATGGGGTTTGAAGTCGAAAGGGTATTTCTCCCATAAACCAGGATTATATCGGACCCTATCCTGAGCCTGAATGCTACAGCGTTCAGAGCATGATGACAAAAGAAAATGAAGAACTTTTACGTGGTACGAGTGTGTCAATGTGTTTTTAATATTAAAGAGAAGATGGCTTTTTATTGTAAAAATGTTGAATGTTGATGTCATTGAAATTAGCAATATTGGCCCGTTTCAATGCATGACCCTAGCCTCTCTATGTATGGCCATGTACAAGCAAAACTATATGCCTCCAAAATCTAATCGGTATAATTCCTTCTAACCATTACATTAGTAGTCAGAAAAACTATTCAAATGCATCTATTTAATGGTTATTGTATCTGTGAAACAGAAAAGTTGAACAATCGGCATGCTCTAAACCTTGGGGAAGTAAAGAAGGGTTCCATTCTTCTTGACAGCTATGCCGGAGTTAAAAAGTATTCCGACCACATTTGAATTTGCTGGCTGCTTTTACCACGGCTGTCCAGAATGCTATGATTTAATGTGCGATTATGTACCAAAAGTTTATGCGAAAATTGAATACTTTGGACAAAATTGTATCTAGATGTGCGTGTGATCTGGCAGCACGACTGGGACACGACCTCAGGCTATAAACTCTTAAAACATTGCGATTTCCCTCAGCGTATAAATCTAAGGGACTTGTTCAGAGGCCGTACCAATGCCATAAAATTGTACCACAAGGCCGGGGGCAACGAGCAGATTCATTATTATGATTTCACTAGTTTGTACCAGTTTTTGAATAAAAAATGTACCTGATCGGTCATCCCACCATCATTTTTCAGTAGTTTGGTGATCTCTGCCAGTATTTTGGTTTAATTAAAGCCACCGTCCAGTGCCTATGTGGTCTCAATTTTCCAGTCCTGCCTCAGGTTTTACAGGAACAAAAATGTTCACCCTCTGTCACACCTGCGTGGAAACAGAATCTCAGACTGTGGACTGTTGTCACACAGAGGATGAGAGAGCTTTAACCGGGACTTAGTGTAGTGAGGAAATAGCAAAGGCCATTGACAAAGGTTATAAAGTTTCAAAAGTACATGAGATTTTGCATTACCCTGAACGTACATCTGAACTATTCTCAGACTATATCAAGCTTCATCTAAAAAGCAAGCAGGAGGCAGCGGGTTATCCTACCTGGTGTACGGATGAGGCTTCCCGAGACAGTTTAAGCAACTTAAGAAGCATAAAACATCTGTCAGAAAAATAAGTGATAGAAAACTAACCTTAAAAAAAAAAAAAAACACGCTATTTTGAACCAGAAAGGTGCCTTTTTGGGGGCTCTTAAGTGTCGCCGTACCCTTCATATCCAGTTTATTAGCTTCTAGAGCATAAACATGGAATACGCTAAAAAAAATGTATTTGGTACCGCAGCAACAAATGTCTCTTTCAGCAAAAGAACACTAATCCAAACGATCGAGTGCTACTGAAACTGCACTGGACAAGGAAATGAGAAACATCCTGGCAACGCTGCGATATAGGGGCTGACGAGAAGGTGAAGCTTTACACCTCTATCTTGCAGAGATATCTAACGTTAGACTGTTAGTTAAAAAGGCCGATAAAGAAACTGACACTCATGTTAACAAAAGAAGAAAATGTTGAGGGGGATGTTAGAACAGTCAATGAGTCGGAGGACTGGGCTTGGCAAGAGGTTTTGAGAAGTGCGCCTATAAAAGCAAAGAAAAATGTTGAATTTGTTTTACATAAAATGTCTAAATTCCAATCACGCATTTTGGAGTAATCGTGAATAAGCTGTTAGTAGGTAAACCTTTGGTTGGCTCCAACATGGTGGATTGGATACGTAATCTTACAGCATCTCATACAATACCTGAGCATAGGAGGCCGCGTGGTTGGAAGGAATTTGTAAACGCTATGGCTGGTTTGAACATTCCATTTTCTGAGGTGCCAAATAATGAAACGAGACAACTCCTTGAAAGTTTTAAGCCGCCCGCCACCCCCCTCCCTGTTCAACCAACCTGAAGTTATCCCCTACCAATGGAAACCAAGAAAAAAAAAAAAAAAAAAACACACACCTGGATTGGATTGCTTATCCATCCATCCATCCATTTTCCAACCTGCTGAATCTGAACACAGGGCACAAGGCAGGGAACCAATCCCAGGCAGGGTGCCAACCCACCGCAGGACACACACACAAGCACCCACACACTAGGGCCAATTTAGAATCTCCAATCGACTTAACCTGCATGTCTTTGGACTGTGGGAGGAAACCCACACAGACACAGGGAGAACATGCAAACTCCACGCAGGGAGGACCCGGGAAGCGAACCACGCCACTGGATTGCTTATTAATTTGTAAAATTGTTTATTTATTAAATACAACTGTAAGTCATTACAGAGTCATCGTTTAACCGTCTATTGAAGTATTTATAGGTCTCTGCATGCAAGGTTACCGATAAAAACGTCCCGGTGAAGGAAGCCAGGAGCGAACAAATTTAGATGCCATGGCATTAGTATTTTTCACATCAGAATACTTTATTACAGAGGCATACGGCAGTCCTTTTCCTCGCTGATGCAGAAAGAGGCAGTGTTGGCTGCATTCGTTCAAGAACCAACTTTGAAGCTGCCTTTTGTAAATGATTACAGTTTTTGCTTAAGAAATGGTAAATGTCATTTGAGAAGTAGATAAAGTTCGGAGAATTTCCATATTGTAATCTTTCTAGTTAGCCAATAAAAGGTGTCATTTTGCTTGGCTTTTCTCTACATAGGAATCAAAAAACTCTCCATGGCAGTCTTCAGTGAGGTAAATCCCCAGCCAGTGTTCTCCAGGTTGGGTTTGGTGGCGAGTATTCACTACGAACACGGTGGCACTCCGATATTTTTTTCCCCCGTAGTTGATCACATGCCAGCACCCTGCAGAAATATCTTTCTGTGTAGGGATCTTGGGACAGTAGTTCTGTTAATTGTTTTGTATTCATGGTATTTATTAGTAATCATACACAACATTACATCTCTTGTTGATTTCAATGAAGTTGTCAAGGACTGCATATACTATTAGATTGACGGTCCAAGGGAGAGGGACGCGAAGCGCAATTCAAATGTCATGTTTCCAGTTTTAGCGAATTAAAAATGTTCGCCACATTCTTGATCAGGGGTTAGATCAAAAGCGAAAAGAGTATAGCATCCTTGCGAGAACTCTGAATGGGTGATAGAGCTTGATTCTTCAAATGCTTACCAGTGGCCAATACCAGGTTATAGTATTCTCTGGCACTGTTGCCGCTTACAAAGTCTGGTTGAAAACGTTTGGCAGGAATCTGTTCACCGTCCATGTACTGAGCCAGGAACTCTATCATTATGTTTGAAATTGAACTGATTCCTTGTATAAGAACCTGAAAAAGCCTCATTATCCACCACGGCAATCACCACATACTTTGGTAGTTGACCCCAAAACAGGCTCTTGATTGCATACTCGAATACCCGCAGGCATACTGAACACTTATTTTAACCCTTTCCACAGGGTATTTAGCATTGGCTGATGTAAGGGCCTGAGCGTACCCTAATTTCACGGCCGGTGAAACTTGTTTTACAAACAGGGAGGTTGACGTTATGTTTACTTTGTAACGTTCGGCATCACCAGACATTAAGCAGAAGCCGTTCAATATTAGTTTTTCCTGGAAAAAGATCGGTATGCATCTGTCCAAGAAGTTCAACAGTCCTGCTACCAGCTGTATAGGCGCTTCTTTTATTAAAACCGGTGTTCTCCATCAGGATCGGCCTCTTCCAATTTAAGTATCTTTGTAAAAAAAAAAAAAAAAAAGGCCTGTAGCAAACTGAAAATGGAGAGTCTCCTGGCTGTAATTTAGAAGGCCTTCTAAGACAGCTCTGTAAGGATAACAATTTGAACCCCCAGGGTAACATCAACTTGCAAAAACAAACTGGCTATAGGGTAGTTGACAAGTCTGACCTTTGCACCAGCAGCTATGTTAGTCCTGTCAGCATTCACTATTTTGCCCTTTAGGTGTAGAAGTGTGTTATTCAAGTCAAGGTAATCTTCCTCATTTCCAGCTATGAGAAATTCTAGTGGCGCTACTTCAACGTATATACTTTTATCTACACTCATTTGAGTGAAAGGCACCGTAAACCGGTCCAGTTCAGATTTGACACACTGACATTCTGTATATGAAAGTCATCTTCTCTTAAAAAAATGTCTTTTTGCTTGCTGTAGCCTTGTTGTTCTTCTGACGACGTTTAAAAAAATGCTGTAAAAATAGTGTGCATTGCCTTTTTGACTGGTGGGCCCTCATGCAACCCCGGTGGTCTCTTGCATTTTGTCTCTCTCATTACCATCAAGCACCCCCCATCCTGCTTTTCTCAGACGCCACCAGTCGCACTTGATATAGCCCCGCTGACCACATCTTTTACAATATTTTTAGCAGCGGATTTGATATGGGGTTTTGCAATGTCAAAGCCTTTTTTCAGGAGAGGTAAAGCTCTTCTAAACCACCCCCAAAATATACCTCCAATACCCCCACCATACATTACAGGGGATCCAGAGAATCCTGGTAATCCGTTACCTGCTTGGGTCTGATAATATTGGATGCAAGGTGTCTGGTCCTGGTAAGGCCTCATTGCTTCAGTTGTGCATGTAATGCCTGACATGTCTGAAATGCAACTTCACTATCACCTTAAACTGAAATGGCACGCTTTTGTTCTGGTCTGTCTTTATTTCAATAGTCAGTGTCAAAATGATTCTTGCTGACTGAAGCATAAGATTTGTCGTAAGGTTGATGATAGTAATTTTATTCGCTTGATCCTCTATGAACACACCTCAAAAGGGGCATGTAGCGGTCTCCGACTCTGATGAGATGCCATGTCCCTGTACACGAACAACTTGTAAAAGCCAGCTGTGACATCAGTGGGGAGAGGAGCCTTGTAAGTTAACCCAGTCCAAGTCTGATCAGGATGTGCTCCTAATATTCAACCCAGCTGTCCTTTTAAGTGTATAGTTTCATCCTTTTCACCTGGTACCACGTAGACTTCTTTCCACAGCATTATAACTTCACAGGATTCTCAGAAGGGAAAGTTCCCATTGCAACATCTGTCAAAGTGGGTAGGCTTAAGGTTGTCTAATTAATAAAAGACAGTAGGTCGTGAATACCTTCATAATACCCGCATGGAATGTAGTAATTTTATCCCTGGAGCTGAAAAGTAGAATTCTTTATCCGGTTTGTCTATGGTATTCAATGTATGTGGGTACTGTATTTCTGCTAGACAGACTTCCCAAGAACCTTCCAATTCTACGGGTTTAGCAAGCTATGTCATGAAATTGGAAATAGTGTTAGCAACGCTTCCTCAGACATTTTCCCTAGGTAGAGTCACAAAAAAAAATAAAATAAAAACCTTTTATGCTCCATCGTATACCGTTAGAGAATGATGAACCAATTATGGGCGTTCTGGATTTTATTGAACATCTTGGGCTTGGCTTTCTTCTATCCAGCTATTAAATTTTTCTGGCCTCCGAGCCATTTGACTAAAATAAATCGTTTATTAACTTTCCTAGCCAGTATTTTTTCGATCCTGTAAATGTCTGGAATAGACTTTAATTTTCTGCAATTCAGGGTCATAAAAGGATCCTATGATCGCTTCACTATTGTAATCTTTCAGTTTATACACAGCCAGTGCCCTAGGTACAAGCTCAGATACGGTAAAGATTTCATCTGAAAATGTTTGTTCATAACCTTTCGCAAAAGGATGTCTAGTTTTAGAAACCCTAACTGTATCTCCTACTTTGAACTTAACAGTGGACCCGGGGGGTTGGCTACATCATAAGTTTTTGAAAAACATTTCCAGGAATTTAATGTGTTTACATCAGAAGGAGCCATTTTTATGCTTCTATGATAATTTTTGTTGTAAGAGTATGCTAGATCCAACAATTTAAAAATCGATGCAGGTTCTCTTATTATATGCACTGAAATATTTCCACATTTTAGATTTTAGTGTGCGGTTAAATCTCTCCTCCACTAGAGTTTTATACAAGAACTCTTTCATCTCGTGCCACAGCCAGGTGGAGCAACATGCCTCTTCCCTAACCCTATAGGACGGTTAGGGAGAAAAAGGCATACCTCATGGATATGGGAATTGTTAACGGGGCGTGATAAGGGCTTGGTTTACAAAAGCACCTCCCTAAAAGGAGGAATTTAGAGATGATCAATTATGACAGTGGTCCAACCCCATATTACCCATCCCACCCATAGGGGTGGGGACATTTCATAAATCATATTTTGGGGCAGGGCTTAAAGGTCATCAATCATCCCTTTGACAGTTTCTTTCTGATAGGGTTACACAGAAAACGCTGTACTTTCAGGAGTCTGCATATACCCGCATTTATTCAATTGTTTGTGGACTGTGTGCATCTGTTTGATGCAAGTTCCGCTTTGCTGTTTATTATATTAGAAATAATTTTCTGCAAGTAATGATAAAGATCGTAATGTTGTTTTACTAACAAGTTCAGACAACCCTTTATGTCAAAGTGTGTTCAGTTTAGCATTCAAAACTGTATAAGTACATTCAGAAATGTTGCTTCTTTATTAATATATAAGCTTCAAGAAAACCGACAAATCATTACTTTAGCACTGTACATACTCAGACTTGGTAATAGATGCTTATGTATTTGGCAAGTTTTATTTAGTGCCTTTTGCCAACAACAGCACGTCATAGCGCTCTTAATTTCTGCTGCCATCTACTGACCTTTTTGGGCATTACCTGTTTTAGCATTCTGCGCCTTTATTTTGTTATTGTATTTGTTCTGTTTCAGAAACCACACAAATATTTGTCTGCAAATAAACATTTAGCTCTACAAAGCCATTGCAACATTCAGCAGTTAATTGAGATCTTTCTACTTTAATAATTCTGGTCTACCTCAATTATCGGGTATTAGGATTTGGTGCCACAGACATACACCAGTTTGACACATGCACTGTTTAGTTTGAATTGAGGGTTCTTTGCTGCCAAGAAGTTCCATCGCCTTGAGGATGCGGTACATCAGCAACTCACCACCTATGAGCTTTCTACCAAACAGACAGAACGTGTCGCTCTGCCTTTCCAAGGCAGGACAGAGCAAGACTGGCAGCATAAAGGGCTCTGCTTCGCAGTCTAATCGACACACTAACTTTCAGCATACAAGTGCTTTGGTGATCTTTCCAAAAGGTAGGCGATTTAGCTTTATCTTCCACAATGGCAGACAATGGAAAAAACACTTGGTTGGCAAGTGTAGGTTATCAAAATATGTGCTGTTAACGATCATCTCTCTTCAAACTGATGAAATGATTCTTTTATAAATCAGTTCCAGCAACAAAGACCAATCTCCAAGAACCTTCTCACCAGGAGGTAGGTTGATATTTTTTTTTTTTTATTTAAAAAAGTATTTGTAATGTTCAGATTTTACTAATGAGGTGTTTCTTATTTCAGAAGGTTGCAGTTTCTGGCCCGTTGGTTGCTCAAAAAGTGAGTCAATTCTAATACTTAGAAACTTCAAACTTAGTACTTTATATTTTAATTGTAGAAGAACTGGAGGCCGACCTGTATTCTTCTTTACATCTAACAAGTACGCAATTGAAAGAGTGAATATCTACCACAGATTGTTTTTCTGAGACTAAAAATCCTGTCTCGCACAAAAAAACTAGAGCGTTCCCAGAGCCCTGTAAGTACTACTTTCACCCGAGGGTTCAGGTGTATGAAAAATAAATTATATAAATCAACTCCCAAAGCCTTAACAGAAACCTCAAATGCTTCCGAAGAGTGGTTATTCTTCCGAAGGTTCCAGTCAGTCTCTAGAATCAGTGCAAAGGGCCTTGGACAGTCTATTATTGAACATGTCTTTCATGCAGCCTGGAAAGTTGAACTAATTGTGTGAGTGCGCTGCAAATGTTTTTAAAGAAAAGTTTCGTTTGATTCTTCAGAACCTTCGTCGCCAGTATTACCAACTCAGATAGTCAGGGATTCACCGCAGTTTGTATCATCACCCAGATTTCTCACCCAAATAGTCAGCGAATCCAAAAGAATTGGATGCCAGGGCTAAGGCTGGCAAGCTGAAGACTGAAATCGACCGAGTTATACTGGATTTTCAAAGTGCCTTACTGGATCTTTCACCCCTTTCTCCAGATTTACATGAAAAGGTTATTTTATTGTATGCTATTTTAGAAAACTTATTCCCTAAATAATGGCATGTAATGAGTTGCAAAGGTAAAAGCAGGAAAAGGCATTCAAATAAGGACTTGTGAACTGGGAGTGGTTCTCAGAATGTTGGGTTATTGCATGATATGGTGAATGAAATTTGTTACTCTATTCGACCCCCAAAAATGCCTACCCCACCTCCGATATTTTAATTGGAATATATTAAATTGGCAAAATCAAAACATGACCCAAATGAATAATATAATAGCTACCATGAGTTCCTTCATCTGTTACCACTCCCATTGACTTTGACCAGCTTGACTGCCTTTTAGAAACCCTGCATTCAGTAGCCACCCCCAATGAAATGCGAACATTAAATAATTTGTTAGAAAGGGTTCAGCAGTATTTGACCGAAAATGTGAATGCTCAAACGAGTCATGGTTTAACACACCATGGGTTCTGCAAATGCTCGGCCTTTTGTTCCAACCACCCAGAACGCTGTTGTCTTTCAGAGTATGAAACGGTTGTAACCAGTTATACCTTCTGTACCCTCTACATCTGTCTCAGTCACTGCATCCTCTGCTCTAGTCATACAGTTTGTAGCTAACCCCTCTGCTCCAGTCACTGTATCTTAAATTTCGCTGCTGCTTATGAACTAGTCTTACAAGGTGGTGTTTAACAGTATTTTTTTAGGAAAGATTTCTGGATAGTTTTTTAGGTACTTTAAATCCATAAGATGTTATGCAGTTAGAATTGCTTGCCGATTCCTTACCTATTAGTGTTTTTATACAGATGACAGGAACTAATATTAATGTAGATGTTTCTTCAACAGAGAGAATCTTCTTCAGAGTCACACAAGTGTATTAGAAGATGAGTCTCTGATGCTAGTCATACAGATTGTTCGGTCACCTAGTGGGGGTGCTAACAGCGCTCACAAGGTGTCCACACTAATCAATCATGAAATAGTCAGAAAATGAGGCATTTAATTATTTCTTATAATTACGGGAATCGGCTCCATTTTGCCTTTTGCCTGCTTACCCTAATTGAAGACCTTTACAGACAAAATCCGCATTTATGCATGTGTGAAGCGAACAACCTTCAGAGCAGGGCTGGATTATCCGAGCATGGAGAAAAAAAAAAAAAAAAAAAAAGTCTTTTGCGGACATTCATAAATTTGAAAACTTGCTGGATATTAAAATTGTTGTCTGGTACAGATGCCCAAGGAAAAATTTGAAAGCTCCATTGATAGAAACAAAAACTAAATTATGTGTTTGCATGATAACCATTATTACAGCATTTTGAATTTAAAGGGTTTTCTGGGTGTGAAACACTTGTGACTACTGTTACACAGGCTACCACTCAAACCTTAGCAATCGCTGTGAAGGGCACTGCAACATCTGTTTCTCCCGATTGCAGACCGATCCCTGAAAAGATCATCAAGTGTGCCGATTGCAACGGTTACTGCTGGTCCCAATTTTGTTTTATTCAGCATACGATTCCTAAATTTAACGACAAGAAAAATGACATGGAAGCGGCCTGCAACACTGCAAAAGTGTCCCTTGTGTTACAAAGCTTATACAATGAATGCCGCCTCGAAACCCCATAAATGTCGTCCCAAGGAATGCCGTGTTTGTAAAGCAAAAATTGAAAACGATGCAGAAAACAATTAATGCTTTATAGAAACCTTGAAGTCTGGGGAGCGGTGTGAGAAATGTGTTTTATGATTTTGAAAGTCGGCAAGAAATGGGTGTGCACATACCAAATTATGTATACTGTAAGTCTTTGCATGAGGAATCCTAGTTCTGTGCGGGTGAAGATTGTGTACACCAGTTCTTTGCCAGATACCGTCGTCCCAAGTTCAAGAAAATACCTTCATAGCTCACAATTGAAAAGGTTACAATGGGTACTTTTTAATGAAGTATTTGATTGAAAATGGAGTGAACCCTCGTATTACCACTCAAGGTAATAAGTTGGTGTTTCACAGATGAGGGTTATCAATTATGTTTTATAGATTCTTTGAATTTAACAATGAAATTGAGTGTCATGCCTAAAGCCATGGGGTTGAAGTCCAAAAAGGGTATTTCCCCCATTTCTTCAATAAGGCTGAAAACCAGGATTATATTGGACCCTATCCTGAGCCTGAATGCTACGGCATCCAGAGCATGATGACAAAAGAATTTTTTACATGGTATGAGTGTCAAACAATGTGTTTTTAATTTTAAAGGGATGGCTTTTTATTGTAAAAATGTTGAATGTTGAGGTCATCAAAATTAGCAATATTGACCCGTTTCAATGCATGACCATAGCCTCTCTATGTATGACCATGTACAAGCAAAACTATATGCCTCCAAAATCTATTGGTACAATTCCTTCTAACCATTAGATTAGTAGTCAGAAAAATATTCAATTGCATCTATTCAATGGTTATTGCATCTCTGTGAAACAGAAAAGTTGAACATTCGGCATGCTCTAAACCTTGGGGAAGTAAAGAAGGGTTCCTTTTTCCTTGACAGCTATGCTAGAGTTAAAAGGAATTCCAACCACCTTTGAATTTGCTGGCTGCTTTTACCACGGCTGCCCAGAATGCTACGATTTAAACAGTACCCATCCTTTAACCGGCATGACTTGTGCGGTTATGTACCAAAAGTTTATGCGAAAATTGGAAATACTTAGGACAAAATTGTATCTATATGTGCGTGTGATCTGGGAACACGATTGGGACACGACCTCAGGCTATAAACTCTTAAAACATTGCGATTTCCCTCGGCGTATAAATCCGAAGGACTCGTTCAGCGGCTGTACCAACACCATAAAATTGTACCACAAGACCAGAGGCAGCGAGCAGATTCACTGTTATGATTTCACTAGTTTTTTGTTTTATTCACAAACGGGTAAAAATGTACCCGATGGGTCATCCCACCATCATTTTTCAGTAGTTTGGTGATCTCGGCCAGTATTTTGGTTTAATTAAAGCCACCGTCCAATCTCCATGTGGTCTCAATTTTCCAGTCCTGCCTCTAAGGTTTTAAGGGAACAAAATGTTCACCCTCTGTTGCACCTGTGTGGAAATAGCATCTCAAACTGTGGACCGCCTCTGTACACGAGATTTGGCATTACCCTGAACATACTTCTGAACTATTCTCTGACTATATCAAGCTTCATCTAAAAGGCAAGCAGGAGGCATCGGGTTATCCCACCTGGTGTACGGATGAGGCTTCCCAAGACCGGTATATTTTAGAACGTTAAAATCGGCAGGAAGGTGTACAAATGGAACACAACATCGGCGTAAATCCGGCTAAGAGACAGATTTCAAAGTTGTTTTTAAATTTTCTTTGGGATAAATTTGGGCAGAAACCTGTCCATCTCAATATTAGCCTAGTCAAGGACGGCGAGGAATTCCTACAATATATTTTCTCCAAACAGTATGTTTATTTTGAATTTATTGGCGATGAGATTGCTCAAATACAGTGGAAGTACGCCAATGAAAAGTACACCCTACCTGGTAGCATTAATGTCGTTATTGCCGTTTTCACAACTGCCTATGCCCGGTTAGAATCATACGATTTGCTGGACAGTCTGGGAAAAAGGGTGTTGTACCACGACACAAACTTGGTTATTTTTTTCTCAACCTGGTCAGTACAATCCTCCTCTGGGTGCCTATTTAGGAGAGCTCACCAGTGAGTTAAATCCTGGTGGTTATATTACAGAATTTGCATCAGGTGGTCCAAAGACGTACGGGTATAAAACAGCACAAGGCAAAACATGTATGAAAGTAAAAGGCATTACCATTAACCACGAAACCGGTAAAATTGTAAACCTTGAATCACTAACCAATCTATTTTAGAAATTTGTGACATCTCATGAAGCTCCTCCTCAAAAGTTATTGGTTCACGGTAAGCAGATCCATAGAAAAAAAAAAAGCTTCACTGTAGAAAACCGACCACTCAGGAAGAAATTCAGAGTGGTGTATAACAAGAGGGTTCTCCTAAAAGATTACACCATAAGGCTGTAAGGATACTAAAAGATTTGTTTCGGTAAATCCTATTATGTAGAAAAATTACTGGAACATTCGAATAACGTGGTGTCTCAGCCTTTTCAAAATATAATTTGGTTTTATAGTTGCTGGCAGAAAATGTATGATAAGCTATCGGCTAAATTTCAGCAATTAATTTATTGAGGGGATCCCGAAGTCTTTATGCAAACGTCAAACTTCTCGCTCCTGAGAAAATGAATTTGGTCATTATAGATGATCTGATGGAATTGGCTAGCATAAGCCAGGAAATAGAAAAAGCTTTCATGAAATATACTCATCACTAGAATCTGTTTACTTGCTTTAAATTTTCAAGGAAAGAAAAAGACGGACGATTAATCTTAAACGGCAATTATATTACTGTTTTTAAAAACCTCAGGGACAAAATTGCAGATTACTACCTTGGCCTGTCAAATGTATCAGAGATGTGTTAAGTTCTTTGTGGAAGCTTTCAAAGATGCTACAAAAATTACCATATGACTGGATCTGAAAGCACAGATCCCTGGTGAACTACAATTAAGAACATACATATATATATATATATACATATATACATATATATATATATATATATATATATATATATATATATATATATATATATATATATTGGCCGGTCGTGTACAACATGAAAAGAAAAGAAGCTGTTCCGAGTCAAACTTACATATTCTGTTAGCATGTCGGCTGCAATAAGCAGAAACCTACAGCCTCTCAAGGCCTTACTCCGTTGCTCTTGTAGTTTCTAAAATTCTTCTAAAAACATCTGACGATTTAATTAATGCTTTGTCCAAAATAGCCTGTAATACTTTAAAAGAATATCTTTCACCCAAATAGTTTAAACAACTCAAGAAGCATAAAACATGTCAGAAAACTAAGTGATAGAAAATTAACCTAAAAAAAGAAGAAAGCTACTTTGAACCAGAAAGGTTCCTTTTTGGGGGCTCTTTTAAGTGTCGCCATGCCCTTCATATCCAGTTTATTAGCTTCTAGAGCATAAACATGGAATACGCTCAAATAATGTATTTGGTACCGCAGCAACAAATGTCTATTTCAGCAAAAGAGTGCTAATCCAAATGATCGAGTGCCACTGAAACTGGAACTGGAAAAGGAAATGAGAAACATCCCGGCAACGCTGTGATATAGGGGCTGACGAGAAGATGACGCTTTACAGCTCTATCTTGCAGAGATATCTAATGTTAGTTTCTTTATCAGCCTTTTTAACTAACAGTCTGACCCTCATGCTAACAAAAGAAGAAAATGTAGAGGGGGACGTTAGAACAGTCAATGAGTGAGGATCGGGTTTGGCAAGAGGTTTCGAGAAGTGTGCTTATAAAAGCAAAGAAAAATGTTGAATTTGTTTTACATAAAATGTCTGTCAATCCCAATCACGTGTTTTGAAATAATGGTGGATAGCTATTGGAAGGTAAACCTTTCGTCGGCTCCAACATGGTGGATTTGGTATGTAATCTGACAGCATCTCATACAATACCTGAGCATAGGAGGCTGTGTGGTTGGAAGGAATTTGTAAATGCCATGGCTGGTTTGAACATACCATTTTCTGTTGTGCCAAATGATGAAAATGAGAGAACTCCTTGAAAGTTTTAAGCCGCCCGCCTCCCTGTTCATCAACCTGAAGTTATCCCGTACCGATGGAAACTGGGGGGGGGGGAACTGGATTGGATTGCTTATTAATTTTTTTTAATTGTTTATTAAATACAATTGTGTCATTACAGAGTGTCATCCTTTAACCGTCTACTGAAATATTTATAGGTCTCTGATCTCTGCATGCAAGGTTACTGATAAACGTCCTGGTGAAGGATGCCAGGAGCGAACAAATTTAGATACCATAGCATTATTTTTCATATCATCAGAATACTTTATTACTGAGGCTTACAGCAGTCCTTTTCCTCACTGATGCAGAAAAGAGGCAGTGTTGGGTGCATGCATCCGAGAACCAACTTTAAAGCTGCCTGTTGTAAATGATTGGTTTACAGTTTTTGCTTAACGGTAAAGGTCATTTGGGAAGTAGATAAAGTCCGGAGGATTTCCATAGGAATCAAACTCCATGGTCGACTTCAGTGAGGTAAATCCCCAGCCAGTGTTCTCCAGGTTGGGTTTGGTGGCAAGTATTCACTACGAACATGGCTGGCACTTCGATATTTTTTTCTGGTAGTTGATCACATGCCAGCACACTGCAAAAATATCTTTTGGTGTAGGATTCTTGGGACAGTAATTCTGTATTCATGGTGTTTATTAGTAGTCATACAGAACATTACGTCTCTGGTTGATTTCAATGTTGTTGTCAGACTGCATATACTATTAGACTGACAGTCCGAGGGACGCAGAAGCATAATTCAAATATCAGGTTTCCAGTTTTAACTAATGAAAAATGATCACCACATTCTTGATCAGGGCTTACATCAAAAGCGAAAAGTATATGACCTTGCGAGAACTCTAAACGGGTGATAGACAGCTTGATCCTTCAAACGCTTACCAGTGGCCAATACCAGGTTATAGTATTCTCTGGCACTGTTGCCGCTTATAAAGTCTGGATGAAAAGGTTTGGCAGGAATCTGTTCACCGCCCATGTACAGAACTAGGAACTATCATTAGGTTTGAAATTGAACGGATTCCTTGTATAAGAACCTGAAAAAGCCTCATTATCCACCATGGCAATCACCACATACTTTGGTAGTTGACCCAGAAACAAGTTTTCTTGATTGCATACTCTGATACCCACAGGCATTCTGAATACTTTATTAACCCTTTCCACAGGGTATTTAGCATTGGCTGATGTAAGGGAATGAGTGTGCCCTAATTTCATGGCGGGTGAAACTTATTTTCAGAAACAGGGAGGCTGACGTTGTTTACTTTGTAACGTTTGGCATCACCAGACATTAAGCAGTAGTCGTTCAATATTAGTTTTTCCTGGAAAAAGAGATCGGTATGTATCTGTCCCAGAAGTTCAACAGTCCTGCTACCAGCCATATAGGTGCTTTTTATTAAAACCAGTGTTCTCTATCAGGATCTGTCTCTTCCAATTTGTTAAGTGTATCTTTAAAAAAAGGCCTGTAGCAAACCGAGAATGAAGAGTCTGGCTATAATTTAGAAGGCCTTCTAAGACAGCTCTGTAAGGATAACAATTTGAACTCTGCGATATTAGGCAGTCCTCCAGGGTAACATCAACTTGTCAACTATCCTATAGCCAGTTCGTTTTCACAAGTCCGACCTTTGCACCAGCAGCTATGTTAGTCCCGTCAGCGTTCACTATTTTGCCCCTTAGGTGTAGAAGTGTGTTATTCAAGTCAAGGTAATCTTCCTCATTTCCAGCTATGAGAAATTCTAGTGGCACTACTTCAGAGTAGTGAGACTTCCATGTATATACTTTTATCTACACTCGTGTGAGTGAAAGGCACTAAATAGGTCCAGTTCAGATTTGACACTGACATTCTGTATACAAAAGGCTTGCTTTAGTCTTGTTCTTCTGAGGACGTTTAGAAAATGCTATATAAAAAAAAAAGTGCTCCTTGCCTTTTTGACTGTCAGGCCCTCGCGCAACCCTGGTGATTGCTTGCGTTTTGTCTCTCATTACCATCAAGCCCATCCCATCCTGCTTTTCTCAGACGCCACCAGCCGCACTTGATAGTCCCGGTGATCACATCTTTTACAATGTTTTTAGCAGTGGATTTGATATGGGGTTTTGCAATGTCAAAGCCTTTTTTCAGGAGAGGTAAAGCTCTTCTAAACCACCCCCAAAATATACCTCCAATACCCCCACCATACATTACAGGCGATCCAGAGAATCCTGGTAATCCGTTACCTGCTTGGGTCTGATATTGGATGTAAGGTGTTGGTCCTGGTAAGACCTCATTGCTTCAGTCGTGCATACAATGCCTGACGGGTGTGAAATGCAAACTTCACTATCACCTTACCAAATTGAAATGGCACGTTTTTGTTCTGGTCTGTCTATTTCAATAATCAGTGTCAAAATGATTCTTGCTGACTGGAGCATAATGAGGTTTGTTGTATGTGATGGTAGTAATTTGCTTGATCCTCTATACGAACACACCTCAAAAGGGGCATGTAGCAGTCTCCGACTCTGAGATCCCATGTCCCAGTACATGTACAACGTGTAAAAGCCAGCCCCGACGTCCACAAGGAAAGGAGCCTTGTAAGTTAACCCAAACCAAGTCTGATCAGGATGTGCTAATATTCGACCCAGCTAACCTTTTAAGTGTATAGTTTCATCTTTCACCCGGTACCACGTAGACTCTTTCCACAGCATTATAACTGAATTTCACAGGATTCTCAGATGGGAAAGTTCCCATTGCAACATCTGTCAAAGTGAGTTGGCTTAAGGTTGTCCAATTAAGATAGTAGGTTGTGAATACCTTCATAATACCCACATGGAATGTAGTAATATTTTATCCCTGGAGCCGAAATGTAGAATTCGTTATCCGGTTTGTCTATGGTATTCCACGTATGTGGGTACTGCATTTCTGCTAGACAGACTTCCCAAGAAGCGTCCAATGCTACGGGTTTAGCAAGCTTTGTTGTGAAATTGGAAATTGTTAGGGAAAATGTCCAAGGAAGCATTACTAGGTAGAGTCACAAAAAACCTTTTGTGTTCCATCGTATACTGTTAGAGAAAGATGAGCCGATTATGGGCGTCCTGGATTTTATTGAACATCTTGGGCTTAGCTCTCTGGTATCCAGCTATTAATTTTTTTGGCAATTCAAGCCATTTGACCAAAATGAATGGTTTATTCCTATCTTTCCTAGCCAGTATGCTTTCGATCCTGTAAATGTCTGGAATCTAATAATTTTCTGCAATTCAGGGTCGTAAAAGGATCCTATGATCTCTTCACTATTGTAGTTTTCAGTTTGTACACAGCTGGTACCCTAGGTACAAACTCAGATACGGTAAAGATTTCATCTGAAAATGTTTGTTCATAACCTTTTGCAAGAGGTGGTCTGGTTTTAGAAACCCTAACTATCTCCTACTTTGAACTTAAACAACTGTGGACCCGGAGGGTTGGCTACAGCACAAGTTTTTTTTAAAAAAACTTTCCAGGAATTTAACATGTTTACATCAGAAGGAGCCATTTTTATGCTTTAATTATAACTTTTTGTAAGAGAATGCTAGATCCAACAATTTAAAATTGATGTAGGTTCTCTTTTACGCACTGAAAATTTCCACATTTTAGATTTTATTGTGCCGTTAAATCTCTCCACCACGGATGCCTTTAGTTTCCCGTGGTGAAATGTTCTATTCTGATCTTCAACAGCTTTTGAAAATCTCGGTTGAATAACTGTTCCCTTATTGGTCTGGAGATTCTTTGGAGTTCCACTGGGGCACAGAATGTCTTGGAAGGCTCTTGTCACTTCCTTACCCATTTTGTTCTTCAGGGGCCGTACCCACACGTACTTATAAATATTAACCTGTATCGATGCACTTTCTAACCCCGGTTATGCTCGGACACATTGGTCATGTCTGCTAAATCCATCTGCCATTGCGAGTATATCAGATACATACACCTTATTTATCCTAAAATGCCTTCTAGCAGGTTTATGAATTGTATAAGAATATTGACCAGATAACCAATCTGACAATCTATGGAAAAAAGACCTCTATCTCCAGTTACTTAGGGATGGGTGTTGCCCAATTTTCTTCCTCCTCCAAGCATGAATTATTCAACATGTAGATCTCCTCCTCTGAAAACAATGGCGCCTTTTTTTTTCTTTTCATTTGGTCAAACAGTTTTCCTTGATGAATAGCCTCATCAATATTTGGAATAAGATTTAAATAAAAAAAAGTCCAGTCTTCATAGAAAAATGAATTTCACTCACTCCTTCCTATCATTTTCTTGATACTCAACTCACTCTTTGTCACCATCCTCTTTATATTCAGGAAGGATAGGCTCCTTCTTGGAAGCCACCATTGTGAGATGTTGCAGAGCATTTTTTACTTCTTCCTGGCTCAAAGCACAATTAGAATCATACCAAGCCGAGCTGAATCAATGGTTCTGTAACTCCAGCATTCTGGAAACTTTTCATTTTCTTAGAAAGGAGCATTCACAAGACCGTCCAATCTGCTTGTGTGTCGTTTTCACTAAATGACTAGAGTTTTGTACAAGAACTCTTTAGTCTCGTGCCACAGCTGGGTGGAGCGACACACCTCTCCCCTAAACTACACTCAGGTGAGGGGACGCTGGTGCACTGATGTTGTTGCTGCTCCTCCCCGTTAACACTTTTCACAAAATTCACCTTAATTCTACACTCTTACGCTTGTTTTATTTCTTTTATTGTACGTATAGTTCATGGATACAGCTGACTCGAATTGTATGGACCTGGCTTAATATTTACAGATTTTATGGACTCTACTTTGACTGGGAACAGCCGAGTCTGTGGATCACGGGACGAGAACCTACGAACATTTTTTTTGTACCTGGCAATCTAGGACCTCGGGAAGATCTGTCAGATTATATTAAATTCACTATGCTGATCTGCTACCGTTTCATCTTGCAGTACTCTACGACTGGAAACTGATCTGATTTTCATATTAACCTGGCTTTTGGCTCCGGGGCGATCACGCCTGAAATTACCAAGCGTTACTCCTTGTGGCTGTGTATTGGAACCTCCAAATCCTGCTACCTCCTCCTGCTATGCTTTCTGCTGCTTTGCTATCGCCGCTCACCTATGCTACCACACTCGCCTGTCCTACCGGTTCTGCTGTGCTGTGCTGCTTCTCCAGTGCTATTCAGATAAATATTGCCCAGTATCATGCTAATACACTCATGACAAACTCCTTATTAAACAGTTTGTCCAGAGCAAATGGTCTGACTGGAACATCCTAAGAAACGCCGGTATTTTGCAATGCCTGAAATATATACATCGCGGGTCAGGTCACCGCCACCGCGGGGCTGTGAATGAAGACCACTGGCAGCATTTGCTCAGGAATACGCAGTCTTTCTCATGACCCTGGAAATATAAGCGTCAGTGTGCCAAATTTACATTATGTGGGGGAAAAAACCCTGATCGCGGCTCTGTGCAAAAAGAAGCCTCATTAACATTGCATTATTTAACTCTAGGTCTCTTAATGGCAAAGCATTGGTGCTGTCAGAACTCATCACTGACACCAAACTTGATATTCTGTGTTTAACGGAGACTTGGCAAAAACCAAACGAATTTGCGTCTCTCACAGAGGCGACTCCAATTGGCTTCACTTTCCACACAGAGCCTTGCAGCTCAAGACAAGGCGGTGGGCTTGCAGTAATTGTCAGAGCTAACTTAAACATTAAACGAATCCCGATTGACTGTCCATTGAGTGCCTGGCTCTTAAACTAATAACGAAATCAGGTCCTGTCTCGCTCATTGTTCTTTATCGTCCCCCAAAATACAATGCATCCTTCTTATCTGATCTGATTGAACTTTTGACCCACCTAAGCTCTTACTCTCAGAGAATTATCCTTCTTGGCGATTTCAACATCCATATTGACACCCCCACATCTAAACTGAGGAATGAATTCCTGTCCTTACTGGACTGTTTTGACTTAACAGGTTGATTTTCCAACCCACTCTGGCGGTCATATATTGGATCTGATCTACATTTCTGGACTATACGTTGCCAACATTTACAGCACTGATTTGGGACACTGACCATAAAGCAGTATTATTCACTGCCTTTCCCTCCTCTTACCTGTAAACGACAAATTTCTTACAGAAACCTTAAAAATATCTGTCCCTCTGTCCTTTCTGGATCCATTTCTGATCTTTTACTGTCTTCACCTATTCCACCAACACTAGATAGTCTTGTTGACCACTATAACTCAGCCCTTCATTCAGCATTGGATAAAACAGCTCCTTTAAAAACAGAAGGTTTCCTTTAAACATTCAGCTCCTTGGTATAACTCAGAATTGCGATCTATGAAAGCAGCTGGCCGACGCCTTGACAGAATGTCACGCAAGACTGGCCTCACCGTGCACATCCAGTCTCTCTCTGACCACCAAAGAGCTTACAGAGAAGCACTAACTTCTGCCAAGAACACCCATTACGGCAGAGTAATAAAAGTGGCCACGATAACCCAAGGTTTCTGTTCTATGTAGTTAATAAACTACTCGAACTCGCATTGGGCCCAACTACCTCTTCTACTAAAGTCTGAGGAATTCCTCCACTTTTTCCATAACAAAATTAATCTAAATAATTCTAACAAATACATCTGTTTATACTGTATCTCTCCGTTTTCCCACTCCATCCAGCTCCTTCTCTAAGTTCTCACCAGTCACATCTGCGTCCGTTAACCTGCTTTGTAAGATGAGGCCGACTACTTGTGTACTGGACCCCATCCCCCACCTCACTACTTAAATCCTGCCTTCATGCCATAATCCCGACTGTTACAACAATAACTCATCCCTTGACACTGGCTCTGTGCCGCTCACTTTTAAAATTGCTTCTGTAACCCCAATGTTAAAAAAGTCTGGTCTTGATGCTGACAATCTTAATTTCCGGCCTATTTCCCACTTACCTTACCTGTCAAAAGTTCGAGTGTGTTCTAGCTTCCCAACTCACCAATTACCTAACCTAATAATTTGATGGAACCCTTTCAGTCTGGTTTCAGGGTGCGGCACAGCTGTGAAACTGCTCTGCTACGGGTAACCAATGATTTGCTTATGGCAGCAGACTCTGGACAAACCAGTATATTAATTCTGTTAGACCTCAGTGCAGCATTTGACACTCGGGTCAGACATGACATCCTACTGTCCAGAATGGAGAACATGCTGGGTATCTCTGGCACTGCCCTCCAGTGGTTCAAGTCCTATCTGACTGATAGGCAAGAGTTTGTTAGTCTTGGCAACAGCAGAACCAGCTCAGCACCAGTCACACAAGGAGTCCCTCAAGGCTCTGTCCTCGGTCCTCTGCTTTTCTGTATTTATATGCTTCCCCCTTGGCCATATTATCTGTAGCTATGGACTGGGTTATCATTTTTATGCAGAGGATACTCAACTCTAATGTTAAGAGTAACTTCAGAGCTTTCTCCGCTCACAACCGGCCTTAGTGAAATTAAAACCTGGATGGAGCAGAACTCTTTAAAATTAAAATTGCAATAAAACTGAACACCTGCAAATTGGGACTAAAATGCAACTTAATAAAATGAGCTCCTTCCCAGTCTATCTTGGCGGTGATCTCATCAGACCTGCCTCTACTGTAAAAAAAATCTTGGTGTCATTTTTGATTCCTCCCTCTTATTCCACCCACATAAATCACATTAAGAAACTTTCACTTTCACCTCCATAACATATCCCGCGTTCACTCCTTCCTCTCCTTTTCTAACGCTGAGAAACTTGTCCATGCTTTTATCACATCCCACATCGATTATTGTAATTCCCTACTGGCAGGTGCCCCTTCTAATCTTATATCACAGCTCCAGCTTATTCAAAACTCAGCTGCAAGAGTCCTTACTCGAACCAGCAGCAGCGAGCACATCGCCCCCATCCAGCTCCGTCTCCACTGGCTCCCTGCGTCTTACAGAATCGATTATAAAATCCTACTAATAACTTACAAAGCCTTAAATAACATCGCGCCAAACTACATCAGTGACATACTCCATCACTATGTGCCTGCCCGCCCACTATGGTCCTCTGATTCTAGAAATCTTGTTGTGCCCCACACTAATCTACACTCCATGGGTGACAGCAGGGCCTTCAGCTGTATAGCGCCCAGACTCTGGAATGACCTACCAAAATTAAATCAGGTCAGCTGACTCCATGAATTCTTTTAAAAAACAACTCAAAACTCATGTGTTCAGGAAGGCTTTTAGCTCTACTTGACTTTATTACCCTTCTCTCAGTTTACTTCTGTCAAGATGCTAATGTAACCTGTGTGTGTGCACGAGACCATCAATTATGTTGTCTTTTTTTTTTTTTTCCCCCAGAATTCAGTCTTAATCTTTATCTGGTTTGTACAATGCTATATACTGTATACGCTGCCGTCCTTTATTATATTCTGTAAGTGCCTTGAGCATGAGAAAGGAGCTATATAAATAAAATGTATTATTAAACCTATAGGCGGTTAGAGACAAAGGCATACCTCATGGGTTTGGGAATTGTTAATGGGGCATAAGGGCTCAGTTTACAAAAGCAACTCCCTAAAAGGAGGGGTTTAGAGATCAATTATGACAGTGGTCCAACCCCGTATTACCGTCCCCCACCCATAAGGGTGGGGGACATTTCATAAATCATTTTCATAAATCATTTTGGGGCAGGGCTTAAGGTCAAACATCTGTCAGTTCCTTTCTGATAGTACAATTTAAAAAATAAATAAATAAAACAAAAAAAAAAAAAAAAACACACACCTTACAGGACTCTAGTGATGGTTATCTTCTCTACATTAGTTCATTTTCTACAACATCAAGAACACGCAAAGAGATCCAGGACCTCATCCTGCTCCTTGGAAATGACAGGCAGGAGATGGTAAAGGAGCTCCATCGCTATTACAAAAGACTCTAGAAACTCCTTATTGTCAACAAAAAGAAAAAGCTGCATAGACTATGAGAGAAAGCTGGACACTTAATAGCAAAAAACAGAGCAACAGTCCTGCATTGTTAATCTCTCCTCATACACACCAAATGAAACAGAGATGTCAGTACTTACAAAGGGACTCATTGGCCTGCAAAGCCCATTGACAACACTCGGCAGTGATATGGAAGAATTCAGAAAACTCAGACTAAAAAATTTTCCACAAGAAAGAAAACAGTAACCAGAACCAACAACAAACAGTTACAACAACCCCACCAAAAAATCCACATGGACACCAGAAGCTGGCAGAAACTCTACCCTGGATAATTATATAGACTGCTTCCGACAGAGTGAAAACAAGGAATCTTAAACGGGCAACAGAATCAGATAGAAAACATTACTAGGGTTGAGTGGAGAGCCATACATTCACTAAGGGAAAATACAGAAATCATTATCAAACCAGCAGACAAAGGGGGTGCTTTAGTCATCATGAACACATCAGATTATATACACGAGGCACAAAGACAATTGTCCAATACTATGCATTACTACAAACTGCAAGACCACCCAACAGATCTCTACAAAAAGGAACTAAAAAAAAAAAAAAAAAATAGTAAGTAGCTTTCCTCTTGACATCAGGGATCATGTAAACAGTTTAATTCCTGAGAACCCCAAAATGGGTTACTTCTACATGCTTCCTAAAATCCACAAAGAAGGGAACCCAGGAAGGCCTATAATCTCAGGAATTGGCTCCCTTACAGAAAATGTTTCAGGTTGGGTGGAGCACATCCTTAAACCCTTCACCTGTAATACAACCAGCTACATCCAGGACACCACTGACTTCTTAAAATAAAAAAAATTAAAAACTGTCTGCTTTAGGCCCCTGAGGGAACCTTACTGGCCACAATGGATGTTGGGGCACTTTACACTAACATCCCCCATGATGGCATATTGGCATGTGAAATGTACCTCAAACATGATTTACCCACAAAGTCAGTAATAGAAATTAAAATTCACTGACACAATCTATTCTCTGTTGGACAAGATTGCTACTTGCAACAAATGGGGACTGCAATGGGCTGTCAGTTTGCACCTCACTATGCTAATCTTTATGGCAAAATTGGAGGAAGATTTCATGTCAATGTGCATCGTAAAACCAATGCATCTCCGTTACATAGACGACATCTTCATAATCTGGATTGCCAGTGAGAAGGACCTCCATTTTCATAATGAATATAATTGTTTTCACCCCAACATAAAGCTGAAGCTGAATTACTCAAAAACAGAAGTCAGCTTCCTTGACACCACCATTCAACTGAAAGACAACACCCTTGTAACTTCTGTTTTTCACAAACAGACAGACAGACAGACCTACCTGAGAAGTGATAGCTTCCACCCCAAGCATATAAGGCGCTTATTTTCAGCCAAGCAATACAGTACAATCGTATTTGCTCAGACCCAACAGACCGGGATCAACTGCAGGAGCTCAGACAAGATTTTATCAGACAAGGTTACATCCCCAAAACAATTGACACTCAAATAAGAGCTACTGCCATACCCAGAGACAACCTTCTGGAATATAAAAACGAAGACAACAAGGATCGCATCCCCCTTGTTGTCACCTACAACCCAATCTTGAAACACTTTTATAATTTTTCAAAGAACTTCAGCCAATACTAAACAATGGCCAAACACTGAAAAATGGATTTCCTGAACCTCCCCTCCTGGCATACAGACAACCAAAAAACCTTCAACTAATTGTCCGAAGCTCCCTAAGTGAACCAACAGAAAATGGCACATCTCCATGCCTACAGAAAAGATGCAACACATGTGCCCACATCTATGATACAGACCGTATAGTTATACATCACTGCCGACTTGAACATCACAAAGGGATCATTTTCCTGCAGATCTAATGTAGTCTACCCAATTTTCTGCATGAAATGTCCTGACATTGCACTCTATTTGGGAGAAACTGGACAAACACTCCGCCAGAGAATGAATTTACACCGGTTCCACATTAAACATGGCAACACAGATGTTCCCACAGTGGCGGCCCACTTCAACAGCCATGGACACTGTGAGAAGGACTTTAAAGTTACAGTGCTTATGGGCAACTTCAAAACGCAGCAAGAGAGAAAAGAATGGGAAGTTAAACTCATGCTAAAATTTAATACTTTACAACATGGATTGAATAAAGACAAGAGTTTTATGGCCAGATATGAGGATTGTTTACATCTCTCAGAATGTAAAGACAACCTGTATACAGACCCACATTGATTTGAAAAAACTCATTACAAAACTTCAGAAGACTGTCGGACAGTTCTTATACAGAGATCCTGACAATGCATTGTTCTTTTCTCTTGTTAAATTAACCCTAGCCTGAATTAATTTTTTACATTTAAAATTTCTCATTTTAAAATATTTACCAATGTTGTTTCTTGTCCTAGAGTGTATATAAAACATAGGGAACTCCAGTTTCTGTATTACATCTTGCCTGAAGGGGCCCGAGTTGCCTTGAAAGCTTGCATATTGTAATCTTTTTAGTTAGCCAATAAAAGGGGTCATTTTGCTTGGCTTTTCTCTACATTCTCTTTCAGGGTTAATTCATCTAAGGTTTATTAGAAGACATTTGAACAAAAACGTTAAGATGAAAGAAAAATCACTTTGCTGTTTGTCACACCTTGCTTGATGAAGGGGCCTTAGCTGCCTCGAAAGCTTGCATTTGTATTCTAGTTAGCCAATTAAAAGGTGTCATTTTAGCCATAGATCGATACAGGAGAAAGTAGGGTAACACGGTACAACACTCAACTGCTATGTAATTTGAATCAGTTTTCAATAGTTGTAACTTTAGTCTTGCTATATCTACTTTGAACTGCTTTGTTCAATAAAATATTCTAAAATACATGAATGCTGTTAATATTTTAAGTGTTGGTGTCCAGAAACGAGTATGGGGAGTTTGGCCAGTTTTGTGGCCTGAGGGTGTGGGGGTTGATAGTTTAGTCCAGTTAACCTCCACTGTCATTCACTTTAGAGTCAGGCAAAATAGCTAGACTATGATTTGAAGTCACCATTCCAATGACCCGCCAGGCAGCGCACCAAAGTCTTTGGGTTTCCATGTGGGGGTATGGTTGCAAAGCTGAAACTTGTAGGAATTATTGGAAGGGCACCACCAGGAGTGGAGCCTGCGGCTTAATTTGACTCAACACAGGAAACCTCACCCGGCCCAGACACAGAGAGAATTAACAGATAGCTCTTTTTCAATTCTGTGGGTGGTGGTGCATGGCCGTTCTTAGTTGGTGGACTTCTTGAAGGGACAAGTGGCTTTCCTTTAGATTTGGAGAAAATTGGCAAAAATTGGTCTAATTTGTATATATAAAGCAAATGCGCAGTAATGTATAGAGCAAAATAATGAAACATGGCTAAAAATGCATAAATATGCATATCAAAATGTGCAGCAGGATCTCCCGAGTGCAGTGATCACCGAGCCATTGCAAAGGAACTTGTGGATTTGGAGAAAAATTGCCAAACTGTGGTGTAACTTGTATATACACAAGAAATGTGCAGTAATGGTTGTATAAACGAAAATTGATGAAAAAATCTTAATCATACACAAATTGCATATCAAAATGTAGATCAGGAAGTCCCCTTTACATGGATATATTGGGCATTGCTGAGCAAGTTAGATTTGGAGAAATTTGGCAAAAACTGGGCAATTTTTTTGGTAATAGTTGAAACAGTCATATAGTATTGGACATAGCAAAATGCTGAAAACAGTAGAAATATACATAAGGCATATTAAAATGTAGAGGGGGATGTAGTCTTTCCATGGATGTCTGTCACATTTGTGAGAACGGTGTACGTTTAGAAATGTCAAAAATTTATCTGAATTCCTCCCCATATTTGAAATGGGAGTGCCAGCATGCTTAACAAAAAACACCACACACATCATACATGTGGTTCAAAATTCACCAAACTGGTACCAATGCGATAGGTGGCTGGGCAGCAGACTATACCAACCATTGTTATGCCTGCCCCAGGTCAGATTCAGATAAGGACTTGCCAACATCCCCACAGGTTGGGGCTGTGCAGTATAGGCCGCCTAATGAAAAAACTTAATAAAATGCACAAGTGTTCAAAAAGCCTAAAATTTGGTCTTAAACTGAAGGTCCAACTTTGCAGATTCAGAAAATGGGTATTTGATTAGAAGTTGTGGTGGGACAGAGATATTGGGTGGAAAGTGAAAAGCAGCACACGTGTCGGATATCAACCCAGAGTCAAGGCTGAAATCATAATATAAAATCAAATGAGCGACCAATCGGAAACCCAAAGGCGTCCCTGTGCTCAGGGCAGCGGAGCAGATGAGGTGATGCCTTACTTGTCAAAGTTACGAAAGCTGTACAGGTTTACCAAAACACATCCAGAAACAGGGAGAAACCACGTAAAAATGTGAGCGCATATGCAAAGGTCACTGAAACCACACAGAAATGGGCCAACATTTTGGTACACTTTCCCCAAAGTTTTTTTGGGCTAGCTGTGACAGTCCAGTTTTGACCCTGGCAGGATATTCAGCATTGATCCTAAAAAATATTTCCTAACAAAAAATTAATACCATGTGAAAAAGCGTGCAAAAATATGGCACACCCCAACCAAGAAAAATTCCACAGGGGGCTCAAGTGAGGCTGAAGAGTTTCTGGTTAACCCCAAGTAACTCCTATCTGAACGCTTGGCAATGCCCACAAAAAACCTTCATGGGGCAACCCAAATAAAGCCTGTGAATATTAATGGTTAGCTCAAGATGAACTACCCAATCACGACCATTGAAATTTGCCCATTTAGAACACATACCCATTTAGACCCCAGCAAGCTCAGCTACTTCCCATTTCAGTATCATGTTAAGATGTTGGCCGGGCTGGTACCGTCCAGCCCCCCTTGGATTTATTGATCTTTGGCAAAAGTACCTTGGTCTAAGTTGAGATGGTCCTATTAGAAATTCACTCCGTTAACCAAAAATTCTCTTTTCGAACCCTCACACAGTTCTTTAGCCAGGATTACTATATTGAACCCCTGAGAGTTGGTTTGATCATTATCTGTTGGTTTCTGATTTATTCTCTTCAAAGCATTCCTTTCTCCTTTTGTCAAGTTATGCTTTTTGTCAATTTCTGCTTCCAACTCCTTTCCATCCCAGTACTCCTTGGTCGCACTTTGACTTTGAGAGTCAGTGTATTAAGTTCCATAACCAATTCCTCATCATTCAAGATAAATTTGGGCCTTCTCTCATACCTTACCTCCTTAAGTTTCCATTTTTACACAGAACCTCCAAGATGAGATTCAGACCTTCTCTCTATAGGTTTCCTGTATTCTGCAATGCATTTCTTTCCAAACTCACGTTTAGGGTTAAGATCTGTGATGATTCAATTTAGGGTTGTTAGATATATTAACATTGGGATCAGTGGGTTTTTAGGTTTAGAATTAGGATTGTGTGATATCTGCTCAAGGGCTAAAGTATGGGACAAATTTCTCCATTAAAATCTTTTCCATTGATATTGACCCAATTTTCTTCCCACCTGCATCCCAGATCATTTGATTTATGTTTAAGTAAATAGCCATTTGTGATTAGCCTTCTAATGAGATTTCTTTTTGCAAGGACTCCCCCACTTATCCCATTATTAAATTTGCAACTCATGTTACCTCCCTAATCAAATTTAATTCACTTTTCTAAAGAGTTTTAGAACAGCCCATCACCCTTATGAAAGTTAACCCTGACTCTGCATCTCGTTTTAATCCCAATTTAATTTATCCTTTTAATTATTAGATTGTTCTTGAAGGATTTATAAAATGAGTTGCAAGCCATTTCTTCCATTTCCTTCCTAAAGGAAGAGAACCTCCTCATCAGATGCTAAAGGTTTTACCAAGGCGGCCACTTATAAAGTCTATAAAATGTATTCGGTGGTTTATCTTTACAAAGTACACCATTAATAATTTCCCCAAATGCATTTATACTGCGTCTTAAGCCACTTACAAGAAAAAGATTCTTCTCAAATATCTTAAAAACCACCCTTATTTCTTTGAAAAGTAAACAAAAAGACCCCTATAAAATCATCAAGTGTAAATTAACCCATAAAAATGGTCTTCATGAAAAACATTAAAAAGAAAAAAATCCCCAAAAAACACCTCTTATAATAGAAGATTGAAAGAAAGAACATACAGTAAGACATGTCTTAGACAATGATTCACTGTCAGTTTCTTCAAGATTACCCCTTCATTTGATTTGGAAGCACTGACTGGTTAGGTTTTAGTTAAAAAGGTTACCCAGATAACAATATTCATTCTCCCAACCTATAAATAGCCTTCCTTTTAGACACACTACATCTAAAAAAAAAAATCTGGTTGGTCCAAGTCAATTCTTGCACAGAACATCAAGTCTTAGAAATTAAGTTTTTTATTATTGTTTTAACAAAGAATTTCTTTGGTTGCTGTTTCTTTTCTCTTACAAATCTATCTTCCCTCCCGCCACCAAAAATCCTAAACTAAACTAAAACAAAATAAAACATAAAAATCAAGAAGAAACACCCCCAGATTCTTTTCTCCAAACTCATTCCTTTGAAAATGGCTGCTTCTCTTTCCAAGGGCTTTATAAAGAGATCTTTCTCCCCTCAGGTGTCTGTGTAACGAGCGCCTTAAGTGCCAATTAAGTTCTTAAAGTGATCAACACCACATGGGACCTTTCTCTTTATTCAAAAAAGCACAAGTTCCCCTTTTTTGTTTTTAATTGAGAATAACAGGGAAACCGGTTAGTATGGGAAATAAGTTTTCTTGTCTAATATGTGTCAAAGTAATACATTTCAAACCAAAACTACAAATTATACAAAATATATATTTCAGTAAAATGTGATAACAAAACACAATCCAGTAATACATATAAGTGGTTTGTTTTCTCAGATATTTTTTATACGCATGCTCTTTCTAAATGAACATTGCAACAAAAATCAAGTCATATATTTTATTATTTTTCCATGCTTCCTTATGTCCCCTATACCATTACATCTATATTTTTGAATTCGTAAATGAATAAATAAATAGGCCTAAAAATTCTTTTTACCCTACTTATGCCCAAGTGGTGGAAAAACACCATTTTAAACCTTTCAGCTCACACCTTTATTTCATCCCTCCAGAATTATCATCTCCAACATTTTCAATCAGTTTTATTCTCAATATATTTTTCTCCAACTCTGGTTCATTAAGAGTCATGATGTTCTTATCTTTGTGATAGAATTCTATTTCGACTTTTTCTTGTTGTTTGTCTATCCCATTCCTATCTGTGTTGTTATTGGGAATTATTAGTTAAAATAAGATAATGAATGCTGCTGGATGTTTTTTGCAGTTTTGTGTAATCAATATATTGTATCACTGATATTCAAATCTCTTTTATTTAACTTTGAGATGGATCCATAGTCATCCTTATAAATATAATTAATGTATTGTAATTTCTGTCTCTGTTTGTCGCATAAATCTTGACTGAAATTAAAATGATGTCTCTATCATTAAGACCTATCAATAAAATCAAAGTATGTAGTTCTTCATTTGGTTCTAGCTTATCAAAAGTATTTTCTGGATGTTAAAATTATGACCCTGGAAAACTATCAATTTGCAAATCAGGGAGGGTGTAAGATGTTATTTTACTCAAGTTACAATTACCCACTATTATAATCATTTTTAAGGGCAAAGATACAAAGTTCTATTGTTTTGATGATTTCTCTCATGCACAATTGGTTTATGTAACTTACCAGTTGTATTATTTCTTTCCTCCTCAATTATTATTTCAGATATCTATTCTCTAGCTCCTTTCCATAATCTCCCTGTTACCCCTGTCTTTCTTCTCCTTCCTATGTTTTTCTTTGTTTTTAGGACATTGATATATTAAGTTCCATACTGTCTTCATCATCTGAAGTAACACTACATTTTTTCTTCTTTGTGGGCCTTCTCTTATATGTTTCTTCTCTGTTAATTAGCTGTTTTTCCATTTCAACCCTGAACCTTCAGATTCTGACTGCAAACTTATAGCCAAAGATTCTCTGTTCTCTGTATCACTTAATACAGTCCCTCCCGAGTTGTTAAACATTTTATTAAAATCTGGTCTCTCTACAGAAGGATTCATTACAATGTTCCTCTCTTCTAAATTAATTTGTTTATCTCCATTCTGATCGGGTCACACCTTTGATTTTCATAACCTACTAAATCTCAAGCCACTTTCCAAATCTTTTAACTCCAGATTAATTCTCACCCCATTAGATTCCAAAACCCCTTCAGCTTCTATAAATTTCAAGTCACTTTCCATGTTTTTATCCCTATACTCCTCTTCCTTGGGGTCAAAATCTTGTAATGGAGTTTTCCATTTGGGAGCTTGTAAATAATCCCCACAATGAGGCTATTATACTAACTTCTTATGTTTAGGGCTTTGGAGTAAGATTCGAATTAGGATCTGTAATGAGTCTTTTAGATCAGGTTTATATGGTATACTTCTAAAATTGGGGCTTCATAGTGGACTTTTAAGTTTAGAATTAGGGTTTTGTGATGTCTCCCTGAGAGCCAAAATATAGCACAATTATTTAGAATTATGACTTGTCTTGGGATATGACAACTGGGACCCTGGAGTAGACTTTCCAACTCGAGACCTTGTAGTGGATGTACATTAACCCTTCTGTCCCCTAAATGTATTGTTAATTGTGATACATTCCTTTCTTCAGGCTGCACTATAATTTGTACTCTCTCATTCCTCTTTCTTTGTTTACACTAATATCTATTCTGTCTAAAATTCTGCATTAGAGTCCCATCTACCGAACTATCACCATTTCCATCCTGCAAGGCTCCCCTATCTCCTTTACTAATCCCTTGCCTATTTCTCCTTTCCTTATTTACCTATTGTTCATCCAAATAAAATATTTGTGTTAAATCTCTTAATGATATTTTTGTCCCATGATTAATCAACAGCTCTGTTGTTTTATATCCTTAATTAAATTTTCATCCACCTTTCTTCTGAAATTATTCTTATACCATCCCACTGCCCTTAAGAAAGGTAACTCACTTGGCAATAATATGTAGTGAGATGTCAAGTAAAATAACACCTTTTATTGGCTAACTAAAAAGATTACAATATACAAGCTTTCTAGGCAACTCAGGCCCCTTCTTCAGGCAAGATGTAAAGGGGCATGAGTTGCCTCAACTTCTCCCTACATTCATAATGGTTAACATGGTACAACACCCTAATACCATTGGCAATAATATGAAATCTATGGCAAAGCTATGAAATGTAGTAATGTACTACCTAAGACTGCAAAATATCAACAAAAGTCAAGAAGAAATACTTCCATGACCCAGGGCCTCAATCATAAATTAAAGAGAAAGAGAGTACTTTTACACTGAAGTCTAAATGTCAAGATAGTATTTTTAGAGGTGACTCACTTATTAAGTAATGATCAGTTCTAATTGCAAAAAGAGTGCTCTGGCCAACTTTTTCACTCCGGCTATACAAAGAAAACCAGGGGTCTGGGAATCTTAATACACAGAACTATTCCATTTGTAGTGTCTGATCTAAAATCTGATTCTGAAGGGCGATATATGATGGTGACAGGAAATTTAATACTAAAATAATTTTGATTAATATCTATGCAACTAACATGGATGATAGAGCTCTCTTCCAAAATGGATTTGCATCTATCCCTAATGTGAACACTCACTAAATTACTGCTTCTTCTCACCTATACATCATTGTTACTCAAGAATGATTTCCTCATTGACAATCATTTCTTGCCCACTGTCAAATCTTGTAAGTATGACACTATTGTTATCTCCGACCATCCCCTCTGATCATGGACCTTAAATTACTGCGTCCTACACACTCATCTCGTAGCTGGCATCTTAAACCCCTGTCATTAGCTGATGTGAAATGTACAGAATTCATATCCAAAGCAAATTGATTATTTCTTTCATACAAATGCATCTCAGCCATTATACTCTAGGAAAATTAAGAGGACAGATTATTTCATAGATTTCTCACAAAAATAAAATGGAAACCAAGAAGCCATCTGAGTTAATCCATGAAAATACCAGAATAGATCTAGAATATGCCAGTTCTCCAAATGAGGCACTTTACGGGAAAAGACAGGCTTTGTAATCACAATTTAACTTCTTAACTTCTAAAGAAATAGAATAGCTTATCTTTAAATCACAACATCATTAATATAAACATGGAGAGAAAGCCAATAAGATCTTAGCTCAACAAATCCAAAAGCAGGAAGCCCATAATGCAATAATAGCAATTAACAACACAGATAAAATTCACCATAAAAATATAACTTTCATATTTAGAGAGAAGTATAAGTCCTTATATTCTACGCTGTTTAACACTAGAATTACCAAAGCCTATGAAAAAACTCGGCCCACCTTAAATCCTTTTGCATCTCTCCGTCAGCATCTTTTGTCTTGTAAAGGTGCCAATCAAGACATGCAGCCTACTATTCCATCCCCCCACAGCGAAAAAACAAGCACAAAGTTCTCCCAGCTCAAGCCTTGATTACCTGGGAGTCAGGTACCTAGAGATGTATAGGGAAAAATTAGATTGTTACTGGGAACACATGCATTTCATGTGTGTTCCATTTGTACAACAGACTATGTAAACACATCGTTAAAATAGAAACGTTTTTCATATTTTAGTAGTAAATGATAAAATGTAGACATTAACTGTATAGTATTTCACAAAAGGTACACGGATGATACAACAGCTTCCATGGAGCAGCGGTAAGAACTGCTGACATTGCTGTAATGAAAAGGCAGCGGGTTCGATCCTGACTGCCTCAGAAATTTATCGTGTTGAGTAGTGATCTGGGGCCTCATGTATAGATGGTGTGTACGCACAAAAATGTTGCGTATGAACGTTTCCACGTTCAAATCGCGATGTGTAAAACCTAAACTTGCCGTAAAGCCACGCACATTTTCACGGTAGCTCCAACCCTGGCGTACGCAAGTTCTACGCTCTGTTTTGCAAACTGGCGGCATCCAGCGTCAAAGCAGTGATACTGTTGTGATTTCCCTTTCTTTTTTAGATCCACATCCCTGACGCGGCTTTATAAATACACTGAAATTAACTGCATATTGTTTATTAGTTTAATGCATCTGATTGTAATTAACCTGTAACAATATAATGGTCCACAGAATGGTCAAACTATTCTAAATACCATAGCTGCTTTAGAGTTGTTACTCTCACTACACCTTCTTCTTCTTCTTCCACCTGCTCCCGTTAGGGGCTGCCATAGTGAATCATCTTTTTCCATATTACTCTCACTGCACCACTCGGAGTATTTATATCACTGTATCTGAGTGGTGAATCACAGCTCTACAGCAGCTGACTGGAAAGAGAATTATCGGTATACAGCATCAAGCACACACTGCCTCAGCCATGCTGTCTATTGCACTGCTCTCATACGGCAAACGCTTCAGAGCCTTTCTTCGCGGTTCAGAAACAGTTTCATCCCAAGGACTATAAACGCACTCAATCAGTCCATCAACAACAACAACATTTATTTATGTAGCAGATTTTCATACAAATAATGCAGCTCAAAGTGCTTTGCATAATGAAGAAAGAGAAAAAAGATAAATAAGAGTTAAAATAAGGGAACATTGATTAACATAAATAAAAGTAAAGTCCGATGGCCAGGGAGGACAGAAAAAACAAAACAAAACAAAAAAAAACTCCAGATGGCTGGAGAAAAAAATAAAATCTGCAGGGGTTCCAGGCCATGAGACTTCCCAGCCCCCTCTAGGCATTCTACCTAACATAAAGGACCTCAATCAGTCCTCATGGTATTCAGGGTTCTCATGGAAGAACTTGATGATGACGGTCATGTGGACTTCTGGCCTTTAATCCATCAATGTAGGGACATCACGGTGCTTTGATCAGGTGGTGGTGGCACAGGTCGCCACCACAGAAAACCGGAAAAAGAACAGAAGAGAAAGTAGGGGTTAGTACGGATTTTGAATATGAATACCATGAATAATAATGACAATTAATTGAATATACAGAGCATCAGGATTAAACTAAGATGAAGCTATGAGAAAGCCATGTTAAAATAATGTGTTTTCAGCAGTTTTTTAAAGTGCTCCACTGTACTGGCCTGGCGAATTCCTATTGGCAAGCTATTCCATATTTTAGGTGCATAACAGCAGAAAGCCGCCTCACCACTTCTTTTAAGTTTAGCTCTTGGAATTCTATGCAGACACTCATTTGAAGATCTAAGGTTACAATTTGGAGTGTAAGACATTCCGAAATATAAGATGGAGCAGATTATTTAAGGCTTTGTAAACAATAAGCAGGATCTTAAAGTCAATTCTAAATGACATAGGTAACCAATGTAGTGACGCTAAGACTGGTGTGATCTGCACAAATTTTCTTTTCCTAGTTAACATTCTAGCAGCTGCATTCTACACTAGTTGCAATCGATTTATGTCTTTTTTGGGTAGTACTTAGAGGAGTGTGTTATAGTAATCTAGAC